>NW_009632851.1:0-59272 GCF_000690535.1 Cariama cristata | reverse complement strand
GGGAGACACGGCACGTTTTGGTGGTTTAAGGAGAGGTCTCTGCTTCCCGCCACCTCCTCCCCGGGTGAGGGGGAACTCTGGGGTCCCTCAGGACGGAGAACCCTGAGGACGCTGAGAGCGGGAGAAGGAAATCTCATCGTTGCCCATAGGCGCTCCTGCCCGTTATCAGGGCATGAACATATATATCCTTAATTTCCAAGCGGTAGAATAAATGTTAAATGACAGAAGTTGACAAGGAATACCCAAAACACAAGATAGTACATTGCTGAAAGAGAATGTCCTTACTGAAGTTCAGCAGCATGAACGTGCTATTTCCAGACTGAAATACTTGTAATTTCATTAGACGTTCCCAATGAAATCTGGGAGGCGGAGGGGGAAAAGGCACAAACAATAAGTAATCAAGTGCTGGAAGCTCTTTAGCTGAATTTCTTTCCTGAAGTGTCCCCCTTGGACTGGATATCTGAAGAGCTAACTCTGTGTTTCTATTGGCCCTCTGGGGAGATGTTCAAGGAAAAAAAAAAGTTTGCAAAGGTTTCTACAAACCTTTCCTTCCTTCCTTTCGGTAACATTGTTAGGGTCAGACCTTTGCACAGACAGAAACAAAAGGCAGTCACAATTCAGGGAAAAGATCTGCCAGGAGCGGGCAGAGCGAGGGCAGGCACACACAGCATCTGGGTTCGGGGGCAAGGTCTGAGGGCATCAGGCGACGTGTATGGCAAATGATGTTGATGGCTTTCAAGACATAACTACATTTTCTAGTTTAAAAAAAAGTATTTTGAAATAGAGTTTCAAAGTGGAATATTTTGTGATCTGAGCAGGCAAGTAAAAGAAAGACTGGCAGCATCACGTGCAGTAAAACCTGTCATTTTTCCCCCATAGTAAGAGCGTGGTTCTGTAGGATGCTGAACATCTCACCAGAGCTTCTGTGCTCAGTCTGCTCACTGATGATTTTATTTTCATGGGCATCCTTAGCAGGTGACACAGAGATACAGATTCTATGCTACTACACTTTTCTGAACTCCTTTTCCATGTACGTTGCAATTTCCGTTTTACGGACGTGCAGCTTCTCTGAAAAGTGGTGACTAGAGCTGGTTAGGAATTTTCTGAGGAATTTTTTTTTTTTTTTTTTTTTAACTGGAAAATGCTGACCCATCGAAACTTTTCACAAAAATAATTCCTTTTAAGTAGAAACTTTCTTTGGCTTGGTTCCCCCAAATCAAATTAAAGAGAAATTTGCAGAAGGAGACGTTCACAATAGCTTGTGGTACCTGCTGTTGAGAAACCCTCACCTGTGACAGAAACTCGTCAACTGTTGGACTAGTTTGAAAAAAAAGCAGAATAAACACTTCCCCAAATTTTATTCCATGGGCCAAAGATGCAAAAACTGGTCTATAGCCAAGTTCATAACAAGCTAGATCATGCTTACTCTTCATAGTCAGGATGTTTTTCTTGAATGAAAGTCCTTGTTCTCCCTGACTGTAGGCTCTTAGCACTGACCCGTAGCTTACCAAGCACAATGAATATTTAATCTATCTAATATTCCAACACTAGAGATTGAGAGACAGCCTCAGTACTGCCAGTATCATTAGACTGACAAATAGGGTTGTGCCCTAACCAATGGTCTCTCCAGTTTAGGAGTGGATGGTTCATCTTGCCGTGGAGGAAAATCAGATCTCCAAAACTTCAGAATTTTTCACGGAGTAGGACTTGCTTTCTGGTCAGCTTTCATAGTGACAGTTTCTTGGCAACCCTCCCTTTCTTAACTTTCCTCCCCCACCTGCCTTAATATTAATTAATCCTATTGTTCGCCTTATGGGCAAGAAAGATGACTCTTACCACGTGCTGCCATTGTGCTTTGCTTTTTAAAAATATACGATCATCAACAAGAATGTCTGGATTTTTACAATGTAGGCAAGAGGAAGTTGTGCCATTCCTTTCTGAAAATATATTGGTTGCTTTCTAAACATACATGGTATCTTTTAATGGGATGTTGAATTCTTTTTACTGGGATATTTTTAAGAAAGGTTAATAATTACCTACATAATTATTATTTGTATATATGAAAAACATGATGAAAACAGAATATAAAAATAGGAAAAAAAAGAAGTCTTGTGCTAATGCATGTCCATACTTTTTCTATTACTGTTCTGTCAAAACTGATTTTAAATATACCTAATGATGAGTGTTATTTCTTCTGTGAACGGATCTTTTAGGTTTGGAATCCCATGCCCTAAGTTCTGTGTGAAGACAATGTTCTGTGTTACCAAGGTTGCTGACTAATACATTTGTGTTATATTAACGGATAAAGAAAAAGCAGGGTGAAGAAAACACGAAGCAGTTTTAATGTCAGCAAGCTGTCCACGCTATCAGTTTCTGAGTTTCTTTTTGATATATAAAAGATAAGACGATGACTGGTGAAAGATCAATATGCAAGGTTCCTATAGACTACTTGCCTAGTCATTATCAATATCCTCTAAGTTTCTGTCACTTGCACAAAGGAATTCATCTGTAGCTAATAACTTGTATCAGGGAGTTTTCTTCCTTGTTCAGATATTCTTATTATTCAGTATTCTTAGACAGTATCTCTTTAATAATGTTGATCTAATGAAACTAAAAATGACTTTTTAATCAAAGCAAAAAGAAGACTGGTATATTGCAAAAGAGTGAATATTAAAGATTTATTTAAATTAAAGATATACCTTTTCTGTGAAAAAACTGTCAGCCCGGTGTTTTCATTCAGATTTCTCAGCACTTTCTGTAGTTTGGATGATCTGAAACAGTTGCTAATGAAGATGTGGCAGTTGCACTTAGTTCCTATAAATAACTTGCTTAAAAAAACAAAAATCCCATAGCCATAATCGATGTATGAATGTTGTGTATTCCTGTGGCTTGCATAGCTAAGTATATTTAAAAAATTTAATGTGATTTGTACTTCCCATCCCAGCTGTAGATAATCATTATGCTATATACTGTCAACAAAGCAAAATGATACTCTGCCAGTTGGAAGACTGTATTCCTTCTGTTTAATGGAATCCTTTTGGTGCTCAGTGCCAGGGGCTGCTTGTTTTGCTCTCACATATAATACAGCACTTACCCTGCTTAACAGATTTTCTGTTTCTACTAATGCCATTTTCATAAGCGACATAGCAGGAGAATATAGAGTTGAAAGATACGAGATTAAAATGTTGCATAAAACTCTGGAAAATTGTGCACTGAAGTCAAGGAAAGGAAAGCCTCTTATTGGAGGAGCTCATCTGTCATTATTGTAATACTTCAACTGAGGCCAGGGTTGGAAGGGAAATGTGCAGTCTCCCTCAGAGAGCAAAATATCTCCCCTTTGGATCTTTTTGCTGAACATTAGTTTGCCACTTAAGCGTTTCAAACTTTTCTGAGGAGATTTGAAAGCAGGATAACTGGGCCTCTTGATGGGTAAAAGCTTGATGTGGAGAGGAGAGAGTTACCCTGAACATTTTGCAATTATTTGTACTGAACGAGTGTTGGAATTTCACTTTCTCCCCATCAGCGTTGAGGTGGGGTTGAAGGGCAGAGGCTAGGAGGCAGCATGGAGGTGAGAAAAGATTGATCATAGAGGTGAGAAAGGATTGATCATAGAGGTGAGAAAGGATTGATTTTCATGCTTGCTTGGGAAGCATGAATAGGAGTATTGGCATGATGTGAGCAATGTTTGTACCTTGCAGTGGGGAAGTATGGCAGCTACAAAGAACTGGGAAGGGGTGAGGACATCCTTGCCGTTACTTCATCTTTTTTCTGTAGGTTTTTGTGGCAGTGCCCTTAAAGGATAGCAGAGCTGTTCCCAGATGTGGTTAGTACCTACACATAAAACATCACTGCGGCGAAGGACAGCTGGGGACATGCTCTAGGTTAGTCAGATGTGTTGGCAAAGTCTAGCTGCAGGAGTTTTCAATGGCTTGTGGGCCTCCACCCATGTGCTGTCTGATGAGCCTGGCCATGCCTGGCAGTCCTCAGTGCTGCTGGCCCAGCTGGGGACTGGCCGCTCCCTCCATCTCCCCTCAGATCCAGCTCTTCCTACAACTCCCGGCCTTGGCCGGCAGCAATATTTTTATGTATACAACATGCAGCAAGTTTCTCATCACTCCTCAAAGGGGCTGTTTTCTGCCCTCAGCAGTCTGTAACTCTTTGTTTTGCCCAAATCCCTGCTCTGCGTGCTTGTGCATTTCTCCTTACCTCCCACTCCATGCCCAGACATCTTCAGCAGTGGCTGAGACCTTGTCGCAAAAGAAGTGCACAATGTGCTGGGTGCCTCAGAGGAGACACCAAACACACTTGTAAAGATTGTGGAGTGTCATGTGAAATGGTGGGGTTTAATTCTGTGCAAAATGCGTAAGAAAACAAATCTTGCAAGGGAAAATCCTTTCAGTGATTTAGCCAGAGGTTAGATACAGCAAGTCAGAGTACAAACTGCAGAACATTTGTTTCTGCCAATGGGTCCCAGCATCCTGCTGAGCAGATAACCTTTTCTTGGAAGAAAAAGAGCTGTCCTTTTGCATCTACCATCCAATTTTAGAATATACTATCAGTTGTTAGCATTATCCTTAGCTTCTTGAGCTTTCACACTGACTATAGGAGAGGGTTACAAAGGCAGAACTTAGCATAAACATGAAGTTGTGTTCCCAGTAACATGGCAATCTTTGCAGCTGCTAATAAGGAGTGTGTGTGCATGGGCATGTGTGTGTCAGTGGTAATATGCAATGTAAAGCCAAAAAGAAATATCTTTTTGCATTTCCTGAGTCTGCTCAACAACTAGATTGAAAGCAAATGTAAAAATAAGGAAAAAATTATCTCTATATTATATATCTATATTTCAAATTATTTTCTAAAAATTGTAGATTTTTTTTCCATGATGGCTCTTTTGCCAAGAAAATAAATTTAAGAAGTTAAAATAATCACATCATCCTCTGGATACCTTTCTGGGAAACTGTTTGATTATGACAACCTAGAGATGCCTCCTTGGACAACTGGTTTTATTTTGGTAACTTTCCATCTATACAGCTGACTGCAATTTTTATGGGTATGGTTGGTAAACTCCTTTTATGCTAAATTATTGTCTTACATAAATAACCGCATTAAACTTAATCTGGCATCTAAGTGTATTCAGTCTACAAAGTTCTTTTCTTGGGCACATTTCAGAATTGTTTCAGTTTCTGGTTATGTTGGTCTTTCTTTCTTCCTTTTTTTTTTTTTTTTTCCTCCAAATGAGAAGTCATTTGGAAAAGGTGTTCACTTTTTTGCATTCTAGCCAGGAATCTGGACATTTCTGATAGTGAAACAGGCATAAGGAGAAGTCAAAGTAAACAAAAGTAAGTTAAAACTGAGTTAAAAGTGCTCAGCTTTAATTCTTTTTATAAAAGTGACTCTGATAGGACTTGCTTTAAGAGCAATTGCCTTAAATGTATTTGTTCAGAAAGTGCTTCCTAACTATTCTCATAGATAACAATACTTTGATGACCCTATTAATGATTTTAGTATCAATATTCATCTTTAACATCTTTTCTTTTATTACTGTGACCATACTGTTAACTTAAGCATGTGGTGTCTGAAACCATTTAGTAACATCTACTTTTACCATCTGGTCAAGTTCTGGTTTTGTTTTTTTGTTTTTCTTAATGAAGCCAGTATATTTATACTGTCATACTGGGGCCCACAACAGTATGCAATTTACCCTTGATGTTTTATATCCTTTGAAAAGTATTGTCTTGGAAATATATTATTGAATTTAATTAAAAGAATGCATTGAGCCATGTTTTACGGACAAGTTAAACACCTCACTGCAGTTACATACCATTTTTCAACACAAGTATGCTGAGAACTGTTGCTTTATTTCAAACATTACTCATTGATTTTTCTTCTTACACAAGCTTTGCCAAATGCAATTTTATGCATATAATCACACATACTTTATTTTTTATTTTCATATTAATTTGTCACTGTTCATACTGAGATAAGCATTCAGCTTTGATATCTCTTCTGAAAAGTGTTGTCTGACACTGTGATAATCCATGGCTTTGCAGATTTTTGCTTTGTACACTTTATTGAGATTTAACATTTGCTTGTTTCTTTTTTTTCCATTCGGATACATACTTATGAATACATTTGCTTGGGTGTTACAATGCAATTTGTTCAAGTATGGTGTTCCCTCATAAAGTATTTCCTACGTTTGTTGTGTTGAACTGTGCTTTCCTACATCAGATCTGTTTAGGGTTGGGGAGTTTTTCTTTTTTTTTTTTTTTTTTCCCTTGATGGTCTTTCATACGATGGTAAATTTCTGATTTCCATCCCCCAACCCCCAAGTTTTAAATCAAATGAAATTCAGCTTGCTTTCTTTTTTTTTTCCTGGCTCATTGGGGAAATCCAGTTTACTTTTGCTTGCAGCGATGATTGTTTGCAAAATTAAGTTAATAGCTAATCTCATTTTGACATTCTGACCTGGTTATCAATTATAACACAAATAATTCAATCTCTAATTAGCCCATCTGTTAACTGCTCAAGGTCAAGTGACTTCATTTCATTACAAACATGATGCAAAATATTAAACAGAGATCTAAAATGCCAATTGCTACTAAATAAAAGGACTATGTCTCTTTTATATTTCTGAAATAATTGTGTCACTTTATATGACCATTTTTCTTCACTGGAATATATTTTGAATCTTCAGCTTCTCTGAGCTTCCTACACAGTGTGTGGACAATTTCTCTCTTTTTAATTTTTCTCCCCAGTGCCACCTTATTTTGTATTTCATTTTCTATGTGGAAAGACTGTAGTTGATGCCTGCAGTTCTCTGACAGCATCTGCCAGCCTAAGGAATTTAAGTATCTTCATTTTCTTGATTTTTTTTTTTCCCCCAAAGATTTAGTTTATCTCTGACATTTGACAAATATACTGAACAGTGGTGCAGTTATGTGACTGTTCATATTCTTTTCAAAGCTGAAAATTATAAAAGGTCTTTTTTTCCATCCACGGTATGAAGACCTGTATCCAACTTACTTAGATCAATAACTATGATAATAGAAAAAAAATAAAATTTCATTACCCCACGCAGTTGAAAGTTTAGCACAATAAAGCGAATAACTACTTAGTAAAATGCTGGAGTTCTGCAAGTGTGAATGAACAGAATGAGGAAATAAAACTCTATACCAAGCCATCAAGATTTCATTAAGAATCTTGATTTAAAAATAAAACTTTAATTTAAATGTATTTATCCTCTCATTTGGAAAAATTGGCGTTGAGTTTTGGTGTGTTTGTTCTGTATAATAAAGTAAGATGCAAAATTAGAAAGAAACAAAGAATGAGACTTCTCACGTTATCACAGGACTTCATGATGTCTTTCTTTAAGAAAGCACTAACTAGACTGCATAGACTAGAGTGAAACCTGAAAACCCTGGAAGCTAACATGCTGAATGCATCATAACTCCTGTTTAGTAAAAGCTTTGTAGAGCCTATGACAAGTCCATAAAGTAGAGATTTTTCTAGGGGAGACAA
This sequence comes from Cariama cristata, assembly GCF_000690535.1. Taxonomy (NCBI): domain Eukaryota; kingdom Metazoa; phylum Chordata; class Aves; order Cariamiformes; family Cariamidae; genus Cariama; species Cariama cristata. The sequence goes on along the minus strand of NW_009632851.1, from coordinate 51,754 downwards.
CTAGTATGCTCCAGTTGTACTCTGTAAGACTGTAACTCCGAAGCCTAAGTATACATCTATATTAGAAAAAGCTGGCCTGATGGAGGAAGGAGAAAGGGATTACCAATGAACTAGATAAAGTCAGATAATTTAATTATAAAATTTTGCTGTAGATAGTACAAGTAGTGTCTTGTTCTCATTATAATGGACAACGGTGATCTTTAGGCCTGTTGACATCCTCTATGTTATTTTGATTACTGCAACAATGGAATCATATTGGTTATATGACTTTTTTACTACTAAATGGACAATGCAAAACCAAATCCTTTTTGTGGACTAAGACCTGAGAGTCTGAAACTTAACTTGCTTAGGTATTTGAAGTCTAAGTGGATGACAGGCTAGACATGAGTCAGCAATGTGCAATCGCAGCTCAGAAGGCCAACCGCATCCTGGGCTGCATCAAGAGAAGTGTGGCCAACAGGTGGTGGGAGGTAATTCTACCCCTCTACTCCGCTCTGGTGAGACCCCACCTGGAGTATTGCATCCAGCTCTGGAGCCCTCAGCACAGGAAAGACATGGACCTGTTGGAGAAAGTCCAGAGGAGGGCAACAAAAATGATCCAAGGACTGGAGCGCCTCTCCTATGAAGACAGACTGAGAGAGTTGGGGTTCAGCCTGGAGAAGAGGAGGCTTCGAGGTGACCTCATTGCGGCCTTCCAATACCTGAAGGGGACCTATATGAGAGATGGGGACAGACTTTTTAGCAGGGTCTGCTGTGACAGAACAAGGGATAATGGTTTTAAACTAAAAGAGGGTAGATTTAGACTTGACATAAGGAAAAATTTTTTTACAATGAGGGTGGTGAAGCACTGGAACAGGTTGCCCAGAGAAGCGGTGGAAGCCCCATCCCTGGAGACATTCAAGATCAGGCTGGATGGGGCTCTGAGCAACCTTATCTAGTTGGAGATGTCCCTGCTCACCGTGGGGGGGTTGGACTAGATGACCTCTAAAGGTCCCTTCCAGCCCAAATGATTCTATGATCCTATGATTCTAAGTGGCCTGAAACTAGAGTTATACTGAATTTCTTAACTCTCATATAGCTCAGTATCAGACCTATTGTTTCCTGCAAGGTATAAATTTTTAATTGAGATATAGAACGTAATTAGGTAGTTTCACTACTGAATGGTACGGTGGTGTGGAAGCACAAAGCCCTTTCTGGTGTGGGACACAGTGCCAGAAAAGAAAACAGAAGTTACTTTGGTGCCATTTTCCCATTAGCCCAATGATTAGAAAATAGCTGGAGAGCGGGAAATATCAAAATGCAAACACCTTTGGTGATTCAAATCTATTTCTCTTGTTAATCAAGCAAGTGTCTTAATTTCTAAGTGTCTTAATTGAATATTATGGCATCCTTTACTCTCAGTACTTGATGTTTTACTCATTCTATTTTATACAAATATAATTAAAATTGTAGTTGAGTAGGTTCTAGAATACAGATACTACAACCTTTTAGTGTGTTTTTTCACTAAAATCCTGCAGATGATAATTTTCTTTATCTTTGATTACTGATTTGGCATGGACTGGAACTACTCCAAGCAAAAGTGTTGTTGGAAATCTTTTCCCCTAGATGCTCTATAGTTTGAGCAGTCTCAGTTAATGCTTCATATCTGAGAAGGTTATACAGAAACCTCATATGAAAAAGATAGTAAGGGAACCTAAAGTTGAGTTCTGCATCTCCCAGGTAAATGTCTTTCACTGTGAGGAACCTTGTCGCTTCAGTAAATATTTAAAGCATTTTATGAAAATGGAAGAGCTGCAGCAGGGAGACTGTGGAAATCCCAAATGAGATTATGGAATACTTGTCCATTTCCTTGGGCACTGGCTGAGCTCTTCTTTTTTCTGCTCAAGCAAGGTTGCTATCATGTTAAAAAATAGTAAGAGGCACCAGTCCCACCTTTTTGAGGAATTTTTTAAGTCAATTGAAGAAATATTTTTAGTTAGTGGTTGTTTCTGTTGAATAAAAAAATGTTGACTCATATTTGACTGGATTCTTTTGTGTTAGAATCAGCTGCGATTATTTTCAAATTTAAGTGGAATCTCAGACTTCCTTAGTAATATGATATTCAACTACAAGAAACATCTGAGGAAATGGCCCACAAAATAACCTGGTTAATCAAAGTTTAGGAAACTGAAATGCGTGACAATCACAAATTAGAAACATGGGTTATAGTATATTGCATGATAACCTTTAATGTAGAATATTTCTAGGGCACTATTTGATTTAAGATTTTAATAATAAAAGCACCTAATTTGAAGTAAAAAGGCTCAATTATTTTTATTTATTCTGTTGTGAGAGTTCTAAAAGTAATACTTTGCGTTATTCTGATGGTTTTAACAGTCACACCACAGATACATTTGGCCCTTTGCCTTTTGGATTATAGGCAAGTCGTAGAATGTTGTTGTTTGAAACAGGCTGTTACGAATTGCTAAATGTAAGATCAAACCCATAATCCTCTTTGGACAACTGCTAGGAAAAGAAGAAAAAAAAAAAGCAGAACTGTGAACCATGTTTTTCAGGCAGAACAGAATTTCTTGATTTTTTAAATCATATTCTTGCATGCTAGCTGGTGAGTTTAAGAAGCTGTTATCATTGGGAATTAAGGTAATGACACTTGCCAGTGGATGGGAAATGCTAGCATCAGGAACTGAAAGAAAATACTTTGATATTTCTATACAGATTCTTACCTCCATTTGACATAAAAGTCTTGGCTGAGACAACATAAAACTAACAAATATGTCTTGTAAGATAATAGATTGAAAAATTTACCACAAAAGCTTTATAGAAGACTTGTTTTTTTTGTGGTTCTTAAAGAGCAGATGCAATCCTTTTGCAGCACTTTGGCTCTATCACAGTACAGCAAAAAATAAAGCAATTTCAGTGTAGACACAACAGTTTCCAGTAACAACGTGCTGATACTTAAGGCAAGGGTGTCCTCACCGCATTTCCCTAAACATAGTGGTTCATTTTGAGTGCATGTGCACTGCACAAATACAAGGCTGAAAATGCTTGCATGAGAGAGTTGATAGAAGTCCCTAACACAGCACCAAAACTATTCACATTTGATCTTTTCATCAAAAACTTCTTCATATAATACTAACATGGATTTGGAGTTAAATAAATACTTTTTTCTGAAAATGTAGTTGGAATTAGAATTGTGAGCTATTAGGTGCAGGGGAATAGCATAGGTTTCACCTTTGGCAATTCAAAAAGAAGGAGAGTAGGATGGGGTGAAGATTATTTTATAGGGATACTGCAGCAGAGATATTCTACTCCTTTGATTTTCTGTTTTTTAAAGGCTGAAGCCTGATGAAATCTAATTTAAATGTCTTTGGTTTATTTTGAAGTGTCTCTAGGGATAACTCTCCGCTGAGAGGTGTGATTTAACTGAATCCAGTGAAAATGTGAGCTCTCTTAGTGATCAGAATGAAAGTTCTGCAAAGGGAGTACCCTTAAGTCCTCTTTGGCTTTACAATATGTGGAGTTGTCAGTAACTCCTTCAGAACCTCAAGCATTGCAATTTACAGAGTTATTCTGAGCTTCTGCACAGAGTGCACCAAGTAAAAATTTACTGACCTAAGTGCACTCTGCACTTGTATGAGGAATTATCTATTCAGGATAACAGAGCACTAGGCTGAAGTTTCATATATTTGAAAGACCCTGGCAAAATTTAATAAATTGATCCTGAACATTCTGGCTGTCCGGGAAAGTGGTTGAGTCACCATCCCTGGAGGCATTAAAAGGCATGTAGATGTGGTGCTTAGGGACATGGTTTAGTGGTGGTCTTGCCCATGCTAGGTTTACGGTTGGACTTGATACTCTTAAAGGTCCTTTCCAATTTAAACAATTCTATGATTCTATAATTTGTCTTCTATCATTGTTGCAGATTCTGTAGAGAAAAATTAAAGGACAGCTGTGAAAACAGTTGTATGTAAAGAAGATATGAAAAATACCTACTTTGTAAATTAAACAGGGATTCATTCACCTAACCTTACCTGGATTAGCCATCTAATCCAAAACAATCATCTGAGATCACTGAGTGAAATAGGAGAAACAGATCCAAAGGGGAAGTTGTTCTCCCTATGTTACTCATCTGTCAGAATACAGAGAATTGCTCTCCAGATGTACTCCTCTGCTTTTGCTGACGATGGAGCAGCCTACACTAGCAGACTGGTTCCTATGGAACAAAATATAAAAATATACATACATACCAGGAAAATTGTGGAGTTTTCTTGCAAAAATCAAAGACTTTTCTGCTTACATTTCAGCCAAACACATCTAGCCAATCTTCCCTGCTCTATTTTATACCCCTTCCTTTGGGCCTTTCAACAGAGACATGGAAACCAGACCAGTATGTTCTTTTTTGCAGAAATCTTTGCAACAGTGCAGACTATTTCCATGTTATGGCCTCTGCCTCCCCTCATCGTCTTGTCTGTAGGCTAAAACTCTAATTCAGTCACACTTAAACTGGACACAACACTCACACTGAGTCTTCTCCAGAGTAGAGGGAGGACAAATGATTTTGTGTCACTTCCAAGCTCTGGTTCTTTTCACAATTTGTGATGAAAGGTTTACTGTTTTAAGAACGTTTATCACATTCAGATAACGATTCTCTCTAATATTTACATCTTTTCCTTCTGATTGTAACTCCACTCTGTCCATCCAAAAAAGACCTTTGTTCATCTTTTTGACTTGAGTTTTTCACGGAAAGATTTGTAAGATCTCAGAGTATTGCCAGGCATATTTTGGGGGTTCTGAAAAAAATTTTAAAAGGGTGAAAAACCTTTCTCTTACCTTTTTCCAGCATTATGCAAGTCTTTATTTAAAACTAGTTTTGCTATAATTCCTACTATTCCTGTTTTAAGAATAGAGATCACCATCTAAAATAATAAATTCTTCTGCAGCACTAGCTTATACCTTATTTTTGTGAATTTTGCTATGCTTTAGATACTGATGTTCCTATAATTCCTAATAAATATTATTCATATCTAATGTCACTTTTAATCTCAGCACTCTTCTTTACAGTGTTGTTTATTTTCTTTTTCTTCTTTGCTTCTTTCTTAGAGGGTAAAGGAAAAAGGAGAAATCCTCTCCATGACTTCAAAAAAACAGGAGAGTTGATGCTCATTAAAGTAAACAAAACACTGGAAGTAAAAACCAAGCTGTTAAATACCACTGAGCAATGTGCCAAGAGATGCAGCAGGAACAAAGGCCTTCTGTTCACTTGCAAGTAAGTTGTGTATCTCTATTATTTTTATTATTTTTTTTCCTAATGGAACCTATATAACACTCTTTGACCAAAGGTCTTCCTGTAATTGCCGTCAGTGGTAGCTTGTACTGAGGACAACCTAAAGACTGTGCTTTTCGATTTCCATGATCTTGTTCTACCTGTGTAGAGACTGTCAGTCTTTTCTGAAGCTTCATCTGAGTTGTTCTGTCTTTTTAGCTTGTCCAGTTTGTAATCTTTTCCTTAACATAGCTGAAAAAATGTACTCATGTTAAGATGTGGATGACTTGTGCTGCACTGTAGTGTTCAGTGAACATTTCTGAGATTTTTATGTCTCTTATAAAATGGTTATTGTCACACATCACAGCTGCAGTATTTCAGCACCACTTCAGACCATATTCTGTCCTCATTCTTTGCACTCTGCTGAAATCGATGGGAACCTCACACATGGAGCACAGATACATGCGTTGCTGAAGTTCACTGGCAAGTACTAAGAATCTGATACAATGGAATCAAACCTTCTGGGCTTCACAATCATTACAAGTATATGATAGCTATTCCTCGGCATCTGCTGTCTCTTAGAAACACATCATGCAGCTGATTGCTTGTCTGCCTTGTACATATTCTCTGCTATTTTTTGGAACAAATCACTATTATTTTTCCCATGTATTAGACTTAAATTATCCCCCTGACCTCTCTTAGTCTAGACCATTAGCAATAAATGAAAGAACATGAATGCAGGAGAATCTTGGAAAGAATGGATGACTTCTGTACTGGTGAGTACTGGGATAAATGTGAGCCTGATCTTGAAATATAAAAAACTTTTGACAATCCCTACAAATGGAAGCTAGACCAAATGTGGTAACAAAAGCTCTTCCTTGGCAGAAAAGATCCTTGACTGTAATTTAATCCTTCTTTAAGCCTTTAATTCCAGTGTTGCAAGATCTAGTTTGTATTGTTTTGTACTTTGACTATTTATATATGTAAACAATGAACAGAGTTTACTTATTTCTGTTAGAAAATATTTTCCAGGCACTAATATTTTTCACATGGTACGAGCCACTCCTTTTCCTATTGGCAGAGCTTCCACTGATATCATTGCCAAGTGGATCAGGTTATATTCAATACAGCAAGAGATGCTTTTACATGAATAATGATCTAGAATCTCTTGAAATTTTTAAAATTTTCTCATTTTTTCTGTTGGGACAGTGTCTGATGGATTCATTAAGGGACAAATTCTCCCTGCCGTAATCAGTCAATAAGACAACACAGAGGAGCCATGAGGCACTTTGAGAATACAGATTGGAAGAGTTCTACTCACAGATAGAAGAATTGCAATCAGTCACGTAATTATTTTGCACTGAAGATGAAAAAGAATTACAAATCTGGTTAATCATGCTCTGAATTTCCAATTTTCCCCCACATATTTTTAACAAGGAAGGCTAGTGTAAGTGATTAGGTCTTGCCTGTGCTACCACTATGCAGCAGAGCAAGAGTGATTTTCTGTATCTGGGAACGTTCTTGTGTTTCCCATTTGGCCCCAGATGCGTCCTATTGTAGTGTGCATAGTTCTTTGATGCTACTGCAAACATGTATTTGACATGTGTTCCCTTTTAAAAGAACCAGTGATTACTCATGTTTCCCTTCTATTTCTAGGATCCCTAGTCCTTAACTTCATACCAGCATATGGTTACTACAAGGTGACATTTGTTGCCAACTTAAATTAAAACCAATTAGTTTACTGGTTGCTGTGGGAGCATTCTAAAATAAGAAAAGTAACAAAAAATGGCATTTTAAAAACTTGAAATATAAGACTTGGATTTTCCTTTGTTTATTGACATTTTCATGGCTTGATTCTGATGCTCCATATCCATGCAGTAGTTCTCCATCACTTGAGTCACAGCACTGATGTTTTATTTTCTGCATGCAAACTCAATTTGTTTAAATATTAAGATCAAATAAAATAGAGATACTTTGTAACATAACTGTGATAATAGCACTGGGAGCAGCAACACCTAGGTCTGCATCCTCTGAGATACAGAAGCAGGAAAAGAGTTGGGTTTCTTTTCTGCCAGAAGGTGATAAAGTAACAGACTACAGGCACTACAGACTTATAAACGATCAGTCACTCCTTATTTTCTGGAGGAAAAGAAGTATTAAGACAATGTTTGATTTACTTATGATAAGTTTCAGTATCACTTGCAAGTAAATGTTGATAATTATATTCAATAATCATTAATCCTTGCTGGTTTTAACTCTGACACCTTTTTGTTGGAGCTAATATATGTCAGTTCTCAGAATGGACCTTTCCTCTTTTCCCTTGCTATCATGCTTGCACAGACCTTGATAATTTCCAGCTGAGTTACAAGATCCTTATCTAGACTTGTTTCTTCTTAATAACAGTATTCCTAAAATCCCCTATCAAAGTACTCCTTAGATTTGCTTACCTTGTCTTTTTGATTTCATAACTGGGCATCTTTTTCTGCCTTCCCTATCAGCTTTATTAACCTGCTGCTAAGCCATTCTTATTCCTTTATTTCACTGCCATTTGCAGTCCATTACTCCTACTGTTTTTCTTCAGTCATCCTAACAACTTTTCCTGCTATGTTTCTTATGGATTAGAAAAAGATAATATAGTTACTATTTTATTGGCTACGCAGATGACTTTTGCAGACTTGTCACTTCCTTACCTACAAAGTTGTGCCTGTCTTATCCTTTGTTATTTGTTTAATTTCTGGAGTGTCTTTGTGTTTATATGGAAAGGGATTCCAATACAGACCACAGGATTTCAGTATCTGATCAGAAAATCTACCGATAGTAAAAATACTAACAACAAAAATTGTTGTGATCAGCAGTATCAGTAGAAGAAAGTCCAAGAATTTTCTTAAATATGTTGTCTTTGGAAGTGTAAAAACCCTCCAGATTTGGGTCCAAGAAAAGATTGTTAGAAACTTTTATGTGAAGAAATGGCTGAAGCCAAACTGGAAAGAAACCAAAAGGCAACTGAAAGGCAAAAACTGAAAGAAATGTTTGTAAACACTACATTCTACATTCCCACTTTAGGAGGGAGGAGAGGAAAGGAGAATGTAATTGGAAAGGCAGGAAAGGTCAAGGATATTTTTGTGAAGATGGAGTTAGAGGCACTTGGATACGCTTGTATTTGAGAACCAGCCAGAAGAGAACAGAAGGCTGAACAAGGGCAGAAGGATGAAGGTTAGCAGGTTGGAAACATTTGTAGTCAACAGAGTAGAGAGAGCAGTTGGATGTAAAATCTGTTTGGTGATGGAAACGATAATGAAGAGAATGTTTGAAAGAGAGAAGAGTGGGGAGGCTGGATAGGATCTTGTAATTTTCTTAACTGAAGCCAGCAAGATCTCACACAGAAAAATTTGTATGGTGAACTAAGTGAACATCAAAGACCTTTGAGTTGAGGGATGTAGTGCTCAGGAATAGGGCACAGCCAAAGTATGGATGAAGTGTAGGAAATCTGTGTCTGCTTTGGATGTTATCAAGTAGTGTTAAAATGGCTTCTCAGGTTTGGGATGACTGACAGAAATGTAGACTTTATGGTGGTCTAGAGACAATAGTATCATGTCTGTGATTTGTTACTTGATTCTAAGGAGAAATTAAGGGGAAAAAGATTTTTCAGTGTTTTTTTGTCTTTTTTTTTTTTCCTTTTCTTTTTTTCTTATTGGAATAACTGTTGCCTCCCCCCAGGCAGTCAGCTCTGGTTTTAAAATCCTTTAAAGTATTTTACCTACACTTAAGGAATTTCCTTTCAAAATGATGCTAGGAGAAAAAAGTCTGCATATTTCATTTAAAATATTGAAAGAAAGTGCTTCTACTCTTCTGATTTCCGTTTGTCTTTCTTGCTCCCAAAAAATCCACTCCATTCAGCACCTGTGGTACTCTATCTTTGAAAGAAGTTAAAAAGAAAACAAGAGCAAAGCAAAGCTGTAGGTTCACTATCACAGTTTAGATTATTCATAAAAATAAAAATAATCCTGTTTTTAAACAGCTCTGTTGTTCACAGACTCCTTGTGCTTGAATTTTCCTCAAATCATCAGTGTGAGATACTTAACTATTTGAGAGGCATATTGTAGGCACAGCAAAGAAGATGTTTTAGAGTCTTCCTTTTTTTCCCCAGAAAACAGCACAACTGGGGGCACAAATGCTGTCTCAGTCACATTTATCTTACTTTGAAAATAAAGATCTTTAATGACAAGGGAACTCTTAGATTAGTGTGAACAACCAGGCTGGTATTTAATATAATGGCCACATCAATTTAATTTCTTTGTTTCTTTGTTCTTGTCAGCACAGTTGTGGGTTTAAATAGCAATTTGGACTGTTTCTCTGACTTTCCCAGTAAAAATAAATTTGATGTCATTGCATGCTCCTTGGCAAGCCATGTATCATTATTATAAACCACATAGAGATTTTTTTTCTCATCCAGTTTTTCTTTGCAGGGCCTTTGCTTATGACAGAGTTACAAAACGGTGCCATTGGTTATCCTTCAACAGCTTGACAAATGGTGTGAGAAAGAAGCAAGACCATGCGTTTGATCTGTATGAGAAGAAGGGTAACTGATTTATTTACTGATTATTTTTTTTCCAGCTATGGAGGGGGAAAAAAGATGAGGTCAATCAGTGACTTTTTGGCTGTAGGAGCATCCTGGGCATGGGATGGTTTTATGCATTCTGAAAGCTGCATCCTGCAGTTTTATTTACAAATATCCCAGCTTTGCTGTCATGTTTGCTCAGTTTTCCAACCTACATATTTGCCACCATCATATGTACAAGTCTGAATTACTACTTAAAAGATAAGTTCTATGAGTTACTGTTATTGACTTAATATTGCTTTTATTTACCTCATTAATGAGTGGGGGACTTAAGTCCTTAGACATGGACTTTTGGTCAATTAGATACTTTGGAAACATTTTCAGTAGCTCTCCTTGGGAAGTTAGTGATCAATATTTTGGAAAAAAAGAGACTTTTAAGATGTTTTATTCTCTTTTCCTTTAACAGACTATGTCAGGAATTGTATCATCGGAAAAGGAGCAGACTACAAAGGAACAATATCCATTACCAAAAGTGGTATCCAGTGTCAAGCCTGGAATTCAATGATCCCTCATGAGCACAGGTAAGAGTTCAGGAGCAGAGACAATGGGAATAGTGCCCAGACAGCTTGGTTTGACTTATTAGCAGACAGAGAATTTATGAGAAAACTGACCTTAGACAACAAAATCTCTTAGGTGTATTCTTACCTTTCCCCAAGAGTTGCCATACTCCAGATCCCAGAAAATCCTTACCTTCATGGGCTTTCTCCAAAGAGGTCTCTTCTAATGCCAGCCTGTGTGTCTGGATCCCTTCCTTTCCTGAGTTAGTTTTTTTTAGCTGTTTATGTCCTTTTGATCTCTTAGCTACTGGCAGAAACAAAGCATCTGCTTAGCTACAGCCTGGGGTCTGGAAGTTTATCACTGTTTCTAATCAACTCCCAGGAAACGGGTAACTTTAAAAAATACATTATTAGGAAGTGAGGGATATTATGGATATTAATCCACCTATTTGATCAGTATATAATAATTGTTACTATATTTTGCATAGTTACTATTAATTCTCTATTATTTGTGGAATATGTTAAACTCTATGATGCACTTAGACCAGTCAACAAATACATGGAAAGGACTGAACAGATTATTGAAATCCTTTCCTTCAGATCATATAAGCAATAACTAAAACTGATACAGCAGGTATGGGACTTTACTTTTGAGTTTAAGACCTGATATACTGAGGAACTGAGGCCGTATCTACACCTTGAGAGTAGACTTAGTTCACCTATATTGGCTAAGAAAAAAGAGAAGAAAGCCAAAAACTGAAGCCAGAAAGAGTAATGGTAAAAATAAATTCAACCACAACAAATATTGCTGGAAACTAGCAAAAGGACTGTGAAGTACTGGTCTACTCTTTGACCATTTCTCTTTGAACCTTTTGTATTGGCTTTAGCCATTTAGATAATAAACCCTTAAGAGCCAAAACCAAAGTGTCCTCTCACCCATAAGCTTTCTATCCACATTGCTGCCTTTTGCTCTGGACTCCCAGCATCAGCACTTTGCTTAGGAGGAGCCAAGCTGGGGATTACTGGTGAGGAACTGGGCTGTGCACTGCTCAGTCCTGTTCTGACCAAGTCTAGCCAGTGTGCAAGATGATATCTTGGAACAACATTAAAAGGCAAAGGATACTTGGGTTCTCTCCTCTTATGATGTGTTACAAAGCTGAGCCTCAGGCTTGAACTTGACTGGACTTGGCTGTTTATAATATAGATGGTAGTGTGCCTGATCTTCAGTGTGGGAACAGACGTGTTCTTAATTGTGAACATATGATAAATACCATCAGGTCCCACAGCAATGACCTCTTGAGACTCAACACCTTGAAGTATACAATCTTCATCTATTAGAAGTGAAAGAATTCTCAATAATTACAGCCTAAGCAAGAACAAGCATTTAAACTATATAATATGCATATCACTTTATATAATTAAAGAAAGAGAAGTATCTGGATAGCGTATATTATCACTAAATTGCATTTTAATATACCGCATAAACAGTTTTATCTAATACATTTGGACAGCCACTCTTCTATGATGGATTTTATGAGAATGACTTTTCTCCTGCCTTGTGCAATAAGTTTAATTTTTAAAAGGTCGCTGGATAAATGAGGTGGCAGCATACTAATTTTCTTTTTCAACATCAGAAAATATGATTTCATCATCAGAAACATGAGGGAGATGGGAAGAAGCAGACAGTAGTGGTGTGTTTGGAACTTATTAGTATGAAAGACTTAGATTTTTAGATCAGTTTCTCTCAACATCTTATTATCACAAAGTGCCATTGGAAAATAAATCTCTTTTTCATATTCAAGGCAGAAATTTACTTTACTGATTTTTCATTATCTTTCTAGAAAGAATTGAAATAACTTCAGACTTTAAACTTGTGCTTGGATTTAGCAAATTATGTGTTTATTTATTTGTATTCCAGTAGAACCTGGAGACTCTCAGCTGAAATCATAGTTCCATTATTTTCGTCTCCATCCTAGTACAGATTACAAGACTATCTTTTTTTTTTCTCTCTCTTAAGAGTTTTTTATATAAATGGATAAAGCCAATGCAAAAAAGGTTCAAACAGAAATGGTCAAAGAGTAGACTAGTATTTCAGAGGCTTTTTGCTAGTTTCCATGACACTTGCTGTGATTAAACCTGTTTTTACCATTACTCTTACTGGCTTCAGTTTTGGGCTTTTTTCTTTTTTTCCTTACCTAGTATAGTTGAAATAAATCAGCACACAGTTTTAGGGGTGGATCTGTCTTCCATTTCTGGGTGGGTCTTTGCTGCATCTCATCTTTTCCTCCCTCAATAATGTTGCTTCAGTACCTGTTGAAGCCAATTGTATATCTGACCCATCTTGAGTTTCTAGTGCTATTCATTTAGATTTTTTTTTTAATGTTCTGATAGCATATCTGGCATACTTTGAAATGCCTTTTTTCTATATTTGGTAATACCCATAACTTCTGAGCAGAAAGATTTTCCAGCAGGAAAAGGAAATAAAATGTTCTAACACTCACTGACATACTACATTAACACATATACTGTTGCAATGTCCCATCAGAAAAGTTTGTGCAGGGCTGTCTTTAGCTAAAAAAATTTGAGAGATTTATATTACAAGACTACAGAGGAAAAATAGAAGCAACAATTTTATAGGCAACAATAATGACATAAAAATTATTCTCTTCAAGCACCAAAAATAAGAAAAGCACTTTTAAGTAATGCTTCCACATTGCATTGACTTGAACTGCAATGCAATTAATAGAGGTATTTTTCCACTTCAGTTAGTTCAAAGATTTCATTAACGGGAATAAAACATGATTAAAATGTCACATGTCAGAATTTTCTTTTTGATTCTCTTTCTCTGTCTCTTTTTTTTAGTTTTTAATTTATTTGTTTGTAACATAGAATTTGCCAAGGACAGCAGGAACCACACATCTCTCTTTTGCTTTTGTGTATAAATTAAATTGGTGTCTGTATATAAAGACTATCCCAAGTGCTTAGTTCAGTTTCCTAAGCTGTAAGTCTCTACAGTCTTCTAAAAGAAGTTAGATGAAATGATATTCCTTTTTTTTTTTCGTCTAGAGTATAGATGTGTTTGAATTCCCTTGGTGATTAAAAAAACCCACACCAAAACAAAATAAAACAAACAAAAAACCCAGAATAAAAACCCCAAACAAACACCCAAAATAAAGCATTAGGCATTTTCAGACTAAAAGGTGCATTTTTCTTTAAATATACCGAAGAAGAAAAAAAAACTGGAACAAATCTTAGAAAGCTCAAAAATTAAATGAATTTATTAAGTTGAATTACAAGTTTTGTGTGATGCCCTATGTATTTTGCCCAACTTTTCAATTAACAACCAAAACCAAAATCTTATTGGAATTGAGCATAAGTCTGAATTTACTGTGTCTTTTAACTACAGGAATTTAGCTGCTGTTTAAACATCAGTGCAATGAAGCCAGCAGCTAAGTGCCACTGGGTTTGTCTGCAATGTGCAGCCTGAGTGTGGTCTTGAGCTCTTGCAATGACATTGAACAGATCAGCTCTGGAGTTGGGCTCCTTACTATGGGGTTAGCTATACCCTAGTTTGTGGGGAAAATTAACTAGCATTACTTCTGTGTATAAGTATAAATATATATATATTTAAGTGCACCTGCATATATCTCTATATGTCAGTGTGTATGTGGGGGTTTCTCTAGAGATAAACATGTAATTTTACGGACAGCTAAGAACACAAAAGCTTGACCCTGGACAGTTTAGGTCAGCTAGGTTACTGTAAATGACCTAATTTGTATGATAGCAATGATGATGATTGGACTTGATCTTTGAGATCTCTTCCAACCGTAATGATTCTATGATTCTATGATTCTATGAGTGAGTCTATAAGTAGCAGACCCTAAGGTGGACTTCTAGGGCTTGTGGCAGAACATGAAGCAAGACAGCTAAAGCAGGATCTGGGGAAAATTCTGATGCTGAAATGCAACACAGCCCATGGTTTCAGGCAGCGAAAGCCTCGGTGTGTTGTGTCACACTGCTCGCTCACACTCATATGCTCCTCATACTCAGTTCTAGCAGTTGCATGACCGGGGATGGGAAGAAATTTCTCTGCTTGTGGGCTTTATGTAGTAGGTGCACACTAAGCCTAGCTGGGCCTGCTATATGTACACAACATGCATAGAAAGGCAGGTCTGACATGGCTATGGACCCAATGAATTTTTCCCCTATGCACCCAACACATTTTTCTCCCTTGTCCAAGGGCATTCCACCATTGTATGAGTAGTTGCAAGCTTGCAAAGGAGAGCGCAGCAAGGACTGGCAAGGAGCGTGTTGCTGCCTTTGGCTGTACAGCAGAGAGTTGGCTCTGGACACCCGAGGGATGGGAGTAAAACTCCCTACAGCAAGGTGTGGGCTAGACAAATTCTCCCAGATTTAGGCCACTGATTGAGTAATCCTTACTGAAGACATGTATTTGTGTACAGACAGATATTTGGGAGTGTGCATTTGTTTAGGCAGGGTGGAGAGAGAAATGTGATTGTTTCTAACTATTTGTGAAAAATAGTATGATTAACACCAAAGTTTGCATGCTCTTATACTGTAATGATTGTCATTTTAAAACTAGCTTTTTGCCTTCGAGCTATCGGGGTAAAGACCTGCGGGAAAACTACTGTCGAAACCCCCGAGGGGAAGAGGGAGGGCCGTGGTGTTTCACCACCAGTCCGGAGATGCGCCATGAAGTCTGCAACATCCCCCTTTGTTCACAAGGTAACCTGGCACAGCTCACGCGGAACATTTCCTTTTCTCTGCTGACAACAGGTACACAGAACTTCCAGTAGTTTCAGTGACATTTGCTTATGGATTTGGAGAAAGAATAGATGATTTCTCAGCAATAATAACGCATGTAGCAAGAAAACTAGTTGTCAGAGAAAGAGGAGATCTTGTTATGTTCCAGTACTCTGGAAGACTTGAACAAGATTTAGGCTCAGCAGCTTTTCTTCAGGTCATGGAGGAGCTGGAACAATGAAGTTGTGCTGATTGCACAAATATGACCCTTTTTTCACTTCTCTAGTCCATAGTGAATCCATTAAAAATTTCAGTATTGCTATGTGATAAAATCTTCTAGTGCCATTCCATGATAAAATCAACTTACCTTCTTCTTTTTGATGAAAATATAGATACTGAATTACAGGACAAAAGCTCAATCTAAGCATACATTTCGTTTTTCAAATGAATACTGTAAATACATAAAACCTTTTATAAATCCAATCCCATTCAACTTTCAAGTCACAGAATTTGAAAGACACTTCATGTGCACCATTGCATTTGTTGATTTTTAAGTTCTGTTCACTTCCAGACTAAGCTCTTATATCATGCTAATCAGCCAATTCAGTTCCAGTCAATCAACCCATTTAAATTCTCAAGATAGGATGCCTCTAATTTTCCTGTTAATGTGTCATGTGCAATAGCTATGCAGTGATGGGGGAAGAAAACGGAGAAGGAGGGAGGAAGGAAGAGAGGGAGGAAGAGAACAATTTACAAGGAGCTTGAAAACCTATTAAAAGCTAAAATGTAAAGATCAATTTAAGTGAGCTTCAAATGGGATAAGACCTGGAGCTCACTGCAAGATGAAGACTTTGATACCGGATGTTTTGACTAAAGAGTGAGATCTGTAATTGCATAAATCAGTATTTACTAAGTTACAGTTGCTCTAATTAAAGGACCCTTGAGAAATGTGTCTATAGTTAATTATGGTGAATTAATTTTATATTTTAAGACTTTTTAATCTAAATTATGAAGCATATTTTGTTCAATAGTGATTTCAAATCCCTTTGGTAGGTTATGCCCACTCTCTTTCACCCCCACTTTCCCAAACCAAGGCTGCAAAGGTATGGCAGTTTAAGCTGCCAAAAAGAATTAGTATCGAAGAAACAGTATCATATGTAGCTGAAAGTGCTGGGCATTTAAAGAGACAGACTATACTGCCTTGAAACGATGATTCAGCCACTATTCTGTGCTTAACCTTGTACTGTAATTATACTATGATTTAGAGTGATTTGAATAAAGAATGTTACTTAATTAGAAAATATCACCTCTAAAAAATACTCCTTCCTTAGATGTGTGTCTCACTCTCTTACTAATCAGAAGTAAGGTTAAAAATCTGCTAGGAACATGAATGCCTCTAGCAGCTTACACCTACCTACCTTGAAACCATAAATGTCCCATAAAATGATACCAAATTTAGGCATCTGGATTAGATCTGAGAAAGAAATGCAATTTTGTTCCAAAGGACATTTTCCATACCAACTAATTAAAAGATATCACTTTGTTTATACCTCTTTAGGTCAGTTTCAATTTACAACGGCAGGGATATGATTTAATTATTTTAATATTTTTTTTTGTGCTACAAGTCATCAGCATAATAAATGACTAGTACCTATTTTTTTTTCCAGTTGAATGCATGACTTGCAATGGAGAGAGTTACAGAGGGCCAATGGATCACACCGAGTCGGGCAAGGAGTGTCAGCGCTGGGATCTTCAGAGACCACACAAGCACAAATTTCGCCCAGAGAGGTGACCTTCCCTCCCCCCCAAGCAAATCCATGTGGTCATAATTTGAAAATTACACACGTTCTGGAACCAGTTGGGCAAAATCAACATTAGTCGAACTGAAATTTATGGAGTCACCAGTTTTAGTTGCTTGGGCTTCTGGCCCATGGTGTGTGCAGGCTGGCTACCATCATAATGGAGATGCAGGATAGGCACTGGAGGCTATTTAGTGCAGTTGGGGCTACATCCCACAGCTGTGTAGTGCAGTGATGGACATGTGTTGCATTAATTGAAAAGCAACAAATCTAGTGAAGGGCCTGGAGAACAAATCTTATGAGGAGCGACTGAGGCAGCTGGAGTTGTTTAGTCTGGAGCAAAGGAGGCTGAGGGGAGACCTGATTGCTGTCTACAACTACCTGAAAGGAGATTGTAGTGAGGTGGGAGTTGGTCTCTTTTCCCAAGTAACCAGTGACAGGACAAAAGGAAATGGTCTCAAGTTGCACAAGGGGGCGTTCAGGTTGGATATTAGGAAGAACTTCTTCACTGTAAGAGTCGTTAAGCATTGGAACAGACTCCTCAGGAAGGTGGTGAACTCACCATCCCTGGAGGTGTTCGAAAAACATTTAGATGTGGCACTTTGAGACATGGTTTAGTGGGTTTAGAGTGCATGGTGGCATCGGGTATATGGTTGGACTTGATGATCTTTGAGGTCTCTTCCAACCATAATGATTCTATGATTCTGTGATCAAAATTTCCTCCCTAGCTTCAATGACAGTAAAAAATTAACTTCTGAATGTTTCTCTATATGTTCTCACACAGCTTCAGTCAACTTAAAATATCTTAAAGTAATCACAAAGTAAATAATGATTAAAAGTCACAAATCTTTAAAATTTTAGAGTTCTTAACACAACTAGTGAATATATACTTGCAACATTGTCAAGTCAGAGTATGCTCCTTTTTCGAACAGCTTTAAAGCTGTAGATGGTCTTCGGTTGTGATCAGACTTAAGTATCCAATTTGTTTGACCAAAATGTTTGCTCACTACATGTGTTTCTTTAGCCTGAGAAAGCAGTTCATCATTCTGTTTAGCATTTTATGCACATGGATTCATATGTTAGACTTTTTTCTTTTTTTTTTTGATTTAGACATAGATACATAATGCCAAAAGATGAGTCAGAAATAGCAAGACAAATTGCATCCTCATTAGGGTTTGTCCTAGAGGGTAAAATTCACCCAGCAGCAAAAGGTCATCTATAATACACTCTTGGAAGGATTTGGGGCGGGGCGGGGGGGGTGTTTAGGCCACACAGGAGGGCCTTTGTGTTTCTTTTAAACTGAACTAACGTTTCATTTTAGTTTTACTCTGGATTTTGGATTAACTGCATTTATAAAGTGAATTGAATAAACTTGAACTGCCAGAGGAAGACTGCAAGAATCAACAAACTCAGAATGATTGAGACCTTCGACTGAAAGTATCTTTATATATGTTGAAATGTTCCACTAAATAAAGCGTAATTTTTATACTCAGAAATACTGATATTGGTAGATTTTAGAGAGCCTGATTATTCAGCAAAACATTAAGAACCTGCCGTTTTGGAGTTTCTGTGATATAAACTCTTTTTCCTCTTCGCTTAGATGGTCAGCTTCATAAATAAAAGCAGGCTATCCCATAGTTCTACTTCAATAAATATTTTGTATTAGCAGACTGGGACTGAAGATAATCTGTTTCTGAGTTTTGACATGCACTTGCTGTGCATTCTAGAATAAGTAACAGAAAGAATTTTGTTCCTTGGGAGTGAAACATTTATAGAATTTCTGGGTACAAACAATAATAATATTGCTGCCAGGAGGAAATTTCTTTTTTCTGTTAATTTTGAGTTGTTTGCAAAATGACTTTTCAGACTAACTCCAGTCTCACAAATTATTGTCTTCCTCCTTGAAAGATTTCCTTCAGAAAACATCTTTTTGAGAGTTTTCAGACTGTAATAAAAATGCTTTTTTATCAAAAATCCACGCAGCCAGATTGAATTGATCTGTATGTGCTTTCAGAAGAGTAACTGAGGTCCAGTACATTTCTAACACATTAATTAACTTCATGGACCGGTCACTAAAGGTAGTGACAATTATACTTTGATTATACTAGCTTTTAAAAATGTTATGGACTTTGGTTTTGTGTTGTTTGTTTGTTTGTTTTTTTAATAGTCATTTAAGTTGAAAATAAGAGGGGAAGTCTGGAACAAATGATCCAATAAAATACAGCAATCTCTAGAGAGGCTTACACTATATCATCTAGGGCTAATGTGAATAATCTGGAAATCAGGAAGGACTAGCTGCATAGATTTAAACTTATTTTCACTTATGGATTCATCAGTTGCAACAACGAAGAAAGACAGGTAATGTTTTCAAATGCTCCAGTTTACTTGCTGTTGGACAGTGCTTTCAGCTCAGGGTGAATATATCTCACTTTTCCTTTTTGTCACCTCAATGAATTGTACCACATCTATTCCCTTCAGAGGTCAGTTACTGAACAGAATTGATAATACTTGTTTACATAGATGTGATTGAAGCTAGCAGTAGGAATTCCCCCAAACAGCTCCTACATGACCTGTTTTTAGTTATTAGTGGATTCAGAATTGTATTCTGAAGCTCCAGTTCTCTCATGTACTCCTCATGGGCAGGATTATGCCTCAGTATGGAAAGAAGACTGTTTGAGGATAATGACTTAGGTAGGCATAGAGCAGCATAGAGAAGCAAGAGTTTTCTCTTCTGCTCGTATTTTCTGCTCAAAATCAAATATGGTCTGAAAATAGGTACTTATTGCATGGAGGAAAGTAGGGTTGGAGTGTAGTATAAGAGTTGAATAACTGCAGGTATCCTTTTATTAAAATACTCTGGTTTATACCTCTTTTAGGAAAATTTACTTTATACAAAATCAAGTTTCCAGTCCTGCATGTCGTTTAAAACAAAAAGAAGAGGAAAAGAATTATTGTTGAAGAGTTTCAGACAACAAGCTTCAGTTTAGTTCCAACAGAGCTAGAGATCAGCATCTGTCTCTTTAAAGAGAATAAACGTTATCTCTTTGTCTAACATTCTTTTTTTCCCTCCTAGAAAATGAGAAAAAGTCTTAATTTTGACACCAGATGTGTATCTTAATGCTTTATTTCAGTTTCAGTGGTGAAGTACAGCTACTGCAGCTTCAAGGAGAAAAAAAAAAAAAAAAAAAAAGAAATATGTCGGGTTCTGAAAGATCTTGGAAACCTCAGGCTCTTTGTTGGGTCTAAGCAAGAGGTCTGTGCCCAAGCGTACTGAGGAAGGAGGAGTGTGCAGAGCAAAGGGATGAGCTCCTAGGGAATTCTCCACAGTCTCACTGTTGAAATGTGTGGAACAGTTTGAAGCCCTGTTGTTTATCTTATCCCTAATATTTGTATCTTAAAAGTGTTAGCTGGCCTTTTCTATAGGAACTGAGGAACTGTTGCTTGTTGGATATGAAGGAAGACAGAAGCATGCCTGAATATTGTGGGAAGAATCAGTGACTGGGCAGGCCATTGTTGCTCTAGAAAAGGGTACATAGATATAGTAGATGGAAAGATACAGTTGACAGACACTACTCCCTCCCACAAAGACACTCAAATCTTAATCCCGGAAGAACTGTTACATCTCTACTTAAGTTTTAGTTAGTAAATAACACATTTTTGACATACTGTGGGAACATATCATATCATATTAGGAAGGACCAAACCTTCAGTGTTATGAAAACACTTACCTCTTAGAAAGTGGTTTCTTTACATACTCAGTTGTTTTGAATGGTTTTTGGGAGCTATGACTGCAGATACCTTGCCATTCCTGGACTCACCTTGGTTCCTGGGTAGTGCCATGGACTCTCTATGGAGCCTGTGCTGCCAGTGTCAAAGGTCATCACCGCACCTACTGGGAGGCCAAAGACATCTTGTTTTCTGCTATGTTATTAGCCCATTAACTGTTTTCTTGTGAAATCCTTGGATAGAAATTGTTCCTTTACATTTTGTCTTCTACCTAGCAGAAAACAGGGTACTACTGCTAGATGTGAAACTACCACATTCTTGACTGCCCTTGAATTGTCAGTTTTGTGAGGTTTCTCCTTGGTGGTTTTGGTGTTTGTTTTGTTTTGATTTTTTTTTTTTAATTCTACTTAAATCTTGTCCCTGTCCCTTGTATAGATGAAGGAACCAGATTTTTCCCAAGGAATGGGAGATCAAGTTGCAAATACATAAGTCAAAATTAGGATGATTGTTTGACAGAAAAAGCATCCTAGCAAAAACACCCGCTTGTAAATCATATTTTCCTCTGCTTGTGTGAAAAACATCTGCTTGCAGTTGTAAATGGATTCAGGTTCCCAGGTAGTTAACTTTATTGTTCTCTTACATACTCTTCATGTTTCCCTCAGGGATAAATCTACTTTTTGTTTCTTTTACAAACATGTTTCAATAAGTTTGGAAACCCAAGACAATTTGTATTCACTGGAGAAAAAAAAGTATGCATTTATCTCCTTCTCTTAAAGTTTATAGATAGTTTATAGATAAATTTATAGCACATTTATACCAAAAGCACCTCCTTATCTTGAATATCTGCCTGATCGTTCAATGATGGCAGTAGGAACGTGGAAATAATTAAATGGCAAAATAGTTTCAAATCTTAATGAGATAAAGCAAGACAGAAGTTAATTCCTTATTTTTCTCTTTTTCCCCCCCCAATGCTTGAAATGAGGGCATGACCTAGAATAAGCTCTGTTACAAAAATGGAGCTATCATTAGTAACACAGCTATTCAAAATAGCTTCCAGTTTGAACGCAGGGCTGTTGCACCAAAGAACCTGTTTTCTTAATGAGTCCAGCATGCCAGGCAGTGTTTATATAATCCACACTTAATTGGACTGTTTCAAAAAAATAAGTGGCTTTAGAGTCTGACCATCGCTTGACAGACACAAGAGCAAGAGTTTAGCAATTAGCAGAGTTACCCCATCCGGTATCCTGTGCATTAGCACAGCAGGGAATCCCCTGAGTGAAGGTCTGATTCTGCTGCATATATGGAAAGAGACTTCATGTTATTAACTTTCTAATAGTGTTTAAAGAGTATTTTGATCCATCTCACAGGATCAGACTCAAGCTTAATAGGAACTGGTTCTTTTTGGCCTCTGCTATACTGTCCATTAAGTACCTTCTACAAGCCAGTGAGTGCAGTGTTGCCAAGAAGCCTTCCCTGACACGTTTCTCATTGTGGTTTGCAGATATCCTGACAAGGGCTTTGATGATAATTACTGCCGCAATCCTGATGGCAAGCTGAGACCATGGTGCTACACTCTTGACCCTAACACCCCCTGGGAGTTCTGTGCAATTAAAACGTGTGGTGAGTTCAAGCAAAATTTATTACTTCCTTTTCCTTCCCAAAATCTGGATACAGATAGTTCAAGCAATATAGGACTACAGCTAGTTCATTCATTGCCCTTCACTGATTTTTAAAACATAGCTTTCAAAGACATTATATTTAATCCAGACACGAAATAAAAGAGTTGTGTGCTACTTAGCACTGGAATACATGTCTATCTTACATACAGGAAGTTGCATTAAAATGTAGGCAAATCAAGAACTAAATAAGTGAGGCAACATCATCATCATGAAGATCTCATGTATGGTATTAATTTGGCCATGCTGGGCATCTGCATTACAATTTTGCAGTGGTCCTACTCAGTGGTCTCTCTGTCAACAACTGTTCATTGCTTTGTTTTCCTCTTGCACATCGTGTGATTCTAGGTCTTGGATCCTGCACACTATTCAAGACAGAATTACTAATTTCCATATTCAGCACTCCAGTATCAAAGCACTCCACAGGCAATTAATTTCTTTTCATCCCCCAACTACAATATGGTGACTTTTGTTATCCTCACTTTGCAGACAGGGAATTGAATCAAAGTAACATTAAGGTATACAAGTGTTGGATGCCCACTTTGAAATGCTTTGGTTCATAATTTTTAGAGCATTCTGTGGCATGTTCTGTCTTCAAAGTGCAGATCCTTTTAAATTTGGTAGTAGCTCTGACAACTCTGTTCTACTGATAATTAGATGTCTTAAATGAGCAGTACAGGGACAATGAGGAAGGTAAATGTATTGGACCTCCCTTGAAAATTTGGATAAAGTAATTTTTCTAACTTTCATGGTAATGCTGGGGCTGAGGCAGATGGTAGAATTAAGTTTTGTTGGGACATGCTTTAATCAGGAAACCAAGATGTGCATCTCTGAAATTCCTTGCCTCATTTACAGCTTGTGGGATCTACAGATGATGGTCTTCTTTCTTATGTGTCATGCTTCTCATTGCCAGATTTGGGTTCAATTTTTTGCTCTTAGTGAACTGACAATATGTGAAATAACCAGAGTACAAGCATGATATTAAAGGCAATCTCATAATACCTGGGCAGATTTTTTTATTCTCTTCTCAAAAAATTTTGTTTATAACATCTTGGGAATAAAGGCAATTTCTGAAAACAAGACATGACTAACTGAATCCATACTGTAGAAGCCTGTCAGAGTCATGTGCCCCAGCTCTGTGACACAGTCCCCAGGAAAACAGGCAGAAAAGGTAAAACAGTATTTTTGGATTTTCCGTGAAGTAGAGGAAAAGAGAAACTTCTAAAACTGCTCAGTGAAACTCAGTGTCATGTTTGCTCATGAGAAAATCAGTTTCTCTTAGATCTGCAGTTTTGGAAACTACAATTTCCATTGTTGTCCTGCTTCAATTTTGACCAAAATTAAGTGTTAAAAAAAATAATCCTCAAAACCAGACGCTCTGCTTTTCATCTAGCTCTAAGTGCCACTTCAGTAGGTTTGTGTAATTATAAAATTCATTTGGCTCTCTTGGGAGGACGATAGAAGAGAATAGATTCTATTAAAAAGATCAACAAAGCTTACCTGGAACTGGATTTACATGAGAATTCAAAAAAGGGGAAAAAAAGAAAAAAAAATAACAAAAGGAGTGATTTTTAATGATTGTTTAATTTTCAAGGTTCTCTGTATTTTGTTGTTATTGTTATATAAACCAAGATAAGCCATTACCAGGGTATCTAAAATCCAGATAAAATAGAGACAGTAGTGAATCTTACAAAAAGTCTGTTTCCATAATGTGAACCTGTATTTTTCCTATAATGTTACCATATATATAAACACCGGAGAGGGGGGGAGAGCAGTGTTGCTACCTAAAGGGGGAAGCATGGCATTCTTCATCTTCACTCGGAATTCTTACCAAACCAAATTATGCCATGTTTTCTGCTTTCACCACTGACAGTTCAGAATTTTCTCTTCTTGCTTGTTCTTGGCTTAGGCCATTGGTGTGTCACTTCTTATCAGTCAATTTTTTGAAATCCAAAGGTTGAGTAAGAATACTCTTAATGTGCTTCCTGAAGTAGAGTAACTGAAATTATTCTGCACTATCATATGTCATTGTAAATCCAGTATAAGGTAGTTAAAATTAGCAAAATTATTCTACTGTAAAAAAGTGAGGTTAATTTGCTTCTTTGGGTAATGTCTGTAATCAGGTTCTCCAGAGACAGAAGAAACTTTTAACAGGACTACTTAATGTAGTACTTAATTACTTAATTCATTAAGTTAGGAGTTGTTGTTGCTTTGGGTTTTTGCTTTGTGTTTTTTGTTTTTGTGGTTTTGTTTTGTTTTTTTAAACCGTGCTTCCTACATTTCTCTAATTATTAGATAATATATGAATCATATGTAGCATACTAGATCTGTTCTTTTTCTCTGGTAGAAGTGTTTTTATTATGAAAAAAAAAATATTCCTAAGTTACAGCTGACTGTTTCACAAATGAAACTTTTATAAACCTTTATCCTTTGGCATTTCCTGAGCTGATGTGTCAGTGTTCTGAGGACTCACATCTGGCACTGTTGGTCACGTAAGCTTACAGTCCATGCAACTTTCAGTAGCTACAGTCTGGCCTAAGCTTTATAAAACAGTTGGGTGGAAGATCTCCTGCAAACTACTGTAATGTCACCTTTGTCTACCCGAGTCACAATTAGAGTCCTGAAGAAAAGGTAATCATCAAAATGAAATCTAAAAAAATCCCACAATGTAATGATTTTAATGTTGTGATGAAAACCTTTTGTCTCATTTCTAGGCAAAAGTTGACTGAAACAACTAGAAATTCTTTCTTTCATCTTCACTTAGAAAATATATTAAGATCAGTGGAAATGTCATATACAAAACTGTATTTTTTGCTGCAGAAAACTCTAGATATTTGGAAATTACTGAAACAATCTATATGAGGAAGAACACGAAAGTAGTGATCTTGAAAGTGCTTAATTCAGCAGATATTTTCCAAGGATGTTTAGCACAGGCATATGGCATTGCTCTCTACATAAGATGCAATGCTGTTCAGTGCTTTCCTTTGTAACCTGGAGAGGGAATTCATTGCTGATATTACAGTTATATCACCAGCTTGGTGACCAGAATACCAACACAAAATATCAAAGCCCTTTTTTCAGTTTTTTGTCTTTGTTGAGGAACATAGAAAAACTATTTTCCCAACTCCTAGCAGGGAGCCCAAAACACTAGGCCGTTCTGGGTTTCAGTGGCTGCTCCATTTTCTGAAGCTGTGGCTGCGTGCAATCTCAGTGCACTAAAAAGAGAACATCATGAGTTATATGTCTTAATAGCTTTGTGGTTTGGATTCTCACACAGGTTTTTAATTCCTATGATGAGGACTGTTTATATATTTTACAAGAAATACTAATTAGAAAAAATACTTTGCTAATCCGAGTCCTTGGACCATATACAAAAACGTAGGTGTCCTCCCTTTGGGGGAGTGACCACAAGGTAGCATGCTGCTTTGTGGTTTTTGCTACATGTCATGAGTGCTAGTATGCTCTATAGCCAAAATGCTGACAACAGCTCATATACAAAATTTTCGGCAAAAAAGTCAGTGGAAGGAAGCATTCAGAAAGTAAATATGTTTTTAAGACTGAGGAGACAGGAGGGCATTGTAACTTTATTTCCAAGCACAGAAGGCAGCATAAAACATTGTGGCTTACAGCCAGGGCTGTGAGAAAGAGATGACAGGAGCAATTAGGGATTAGAGATGGCTCAAGCTGCAAAAATTGGATCTGGATTAAGACTTCAGGGACCCCAGGATTGGTTTGAAGTTGCTCACATATGTGTCTGTGGTTTTGGCTTGAGACAATTTTTAGTTAGAAGAGAGGATAAAAGGACAACTATGACAGCAATGAAGAAGTGTAGGATGAAATGAAGAAATGGAAGCAGTGACAGTAAATATGAAAAAAGAAAATGACTGTTACTTTGGCATGAATGAAGATATGGACTATAGGGAAGACAGGATTGTGGAGCTTATACCACTTTTTAAAAAAAAGAAAAAAGGATAACCGCACTTCTGTGGATGGACTACAGGGCTATGAGAGAGGTGCTGAAGCCCAGAAATGAAGCTGCATATGTCAGTCATTCGATAGCTGCAGAGCTGTGTGGAGTTATTATGGTAAGGACAGTGTTTGGTTGTTGCCTAACTGATTTCCAACCAGCCTAGCTGATTTTAGCATGGATTTAGCCTTTGCTGTCAGTACACATAGGCAATAGGCAGGGGTGACTGGAGCCTGAAAAGCCCTGAGAGAATTTAGTAAGGGTCTGGGTTTGATGGGAAAAAGCAAGTAATGAAACAGCAAAATTGAGAATCTAGGTATAAAACAAAGTGTTTCAGCGTGCATACAATTTTGGGGAAGGCAAAGAATCACCAATATTAGATTACTCATTCTTTAGAAGCAGAGATTTCCACTGCCCATTTGAATGTGAAGTTCTGATTAAAGAGTTATTTGTTGAATCATAGTATGTAAACAAATAAAAGTGCCACTCAGTTTAAGCTTAATATTTATGTAAGATAAAGATGTTTACAGAAAGGAGGCAGTGAAGAGACTAATGTTTAGTAGTTAATAAAGTGTTACCTTCCACCTTGCTTCACATGGAGGCATAGCAGAGGTCAAGCATTCACTGTGTACGCAATGGCTTAATCTACATTTCCTCAAAAAAGGATCCTTCTCAGATCCTTTTCATCATCTCTATGATAGTTTTGAAAGTAAGATTTAAGAGGTCTGAACCTGCAGAGATCCAGATATTTTTTGTTCAATGGATTTAAGGCCTAGTTGTAGACATTAGAATAACCTGGAAAGATCTCTCTGTGTTCAAGGACAAATGAACTGTAGGTGTGCAGGTTTTAGGTGACAATGAGTTTTTCAGTATTGTGATTTTTGAGCTTGGGTCTGATTTATTTCATCACTTTCTCGTATGTTTTTACTGAAAAAAACCCCAAAACACTAGAAATCAGTCAGGTTTTTTTATTCCATGTTTCATGTACTGTGAGATAGTACATTGAAGGAAACATGTGGAAAGAAAAGAACTGCCGCTATCATACTACCCAGAACTGTAGATCATATTGCTTGAGGTAGGGATGCCTGGATGCAGTGTAACTGAGCATGAGCAGCTTTTCCCCATAACACCACTAAAGTTTCTTACTGACATTTGCAGAATTGCATGGATCAGGTTTAATGAGGACTTTGCTGTGTATAGAACACTTTCTTTACTGGGTTAAGGCACCTCTTATCTTTTAATATCTACTTTTAAAAGTCTTTTGTTAAAATCAGGGCACGTTTTCCTCTTGTTGACTGACACACTAGGAAAGACATTGCAAGAATATAAGCAAAATTAGGAATTTTCCTGATGAAGTAATTTAGGACTCTGCTTCTTTTCCAACTACGTCTTTTTCCAAAAATACATAGATGGTATTACCATGAAAGAACATGAATACTCCAGCAAAATCCCTACCTTCTTTTAAGTCAGTAGGGGTTTCATCATTGACCTAAAATTTGTGCAGGATTTTCTTCTGGGTCATTGGGATTAAAGACATAAATAGTACTCTAACTGATTACTTCAGCTGTAGAATGACTCAAGGCCCCTGCTGATTCCCTCATGCTGATATTAGTGTGAGAACCAGAACTGAGAAGACTATCTGTGGCTTTACACATGAAGCTCTGGACAATGTTTCATCTCTTTACTTAAGCATCTATGAATGCATGAACTAGCACTTTATTAACAAAGTTACTTATTTTTAAGTATCAAAATAGGGAGAGTTTTACAGAAAAAAGGAAACCTTTGCATTATTACACTTTGGTTGGGGACTTTAGAGTGAACATGTGAAGATAGAAATACTACTAACAGTAAATCTTGAAGTAGCTGTCTGAATTACATGGTTAATTTGAGTCATCTAGAACACAAAAAAATATTACAACAAAGTTCAAAAGTAGCAAAGCGCTGCTAGACAATTACCAAATTCTTTTGTTCATAATGAAGTCTCATACAGGAATAAGAAGTAACGTTTAATTAATAAACCATAAATAGTACTCTTTTATAAGATGATGTTTTGTGTGGTCTTCATTTAACAGTACTTTTTATCTCAGTTCAGGACTATAAAATCTGAACTGGAACAAAAAGAAAAGGGCACTTCTAATATGAAATTAAAGTACCTGCCTGCATAGTAAGGGTTCCTTATTGAATTTAAATTCATCTTCTAACTTAATTCATAATGTCTTTCTCATTAGAACGAGCCCTTAGAGTTGCAGGTCTTAATTTATGTTTTAAAGGAACTGCTAGGATAAGGGTGGGAATACAGCCTTATTGATTTTTAGCTTAATCTTGTTTCCACCTTGTAAGGGAACTGGTGAGTGTGGTCTCAAGACTCTTTCACCAGTGCCCTGCACATCTGATGTTCATGCTCAGAGTTATTAAACTTTAGATAATTGGCTATGCGGGTGACAAGAGTAATTAGCCTCAAGAACAAGACCAGTATTGAATGGACATGACTATGTAAGTTGTAGGCTTGGACAACCTGGGCACTTCTTAATGTTTGGCAACTGCCTTTTAGTCTGCAGAGCACCTCTGTAATGGCTGGTGAGGCAGGCACTGCTCCTCCAGCTTTCACACATCCTTGTGAGCATCCAGACCACCTTTCATTAACATGAACAGGGAGACTGTTCCCATCATGCCTGTTTGTGGAAATCACCAGATGAATGAAGGATTTGTTGAGCCTTTTTTGATAACTCTTGAGCTTTCTGTGAGACTGAAGAGCCAGAACGGCAGAGGTTGTTTCTGAGGGCACCAGCCCTCAGAATTTCAGAGTTAAATTTCAAAAATATTTTTAAATTTCATTTTTCATGTTTGAAAATTAGACATTTGTAGGAAATGCAGGTGGTATAGCAAGAAGAATTTGGGGAGGGTTCTTCTGTGGACCTTTTGGAATGATAGAATTGCTTTATTAATTCAAATAAAAATATTTCAATGATCCTCTTCATCTCTAGAATTCTTACTGAGAGCTGCCACAAAGTAGTAGTAGCAGATAATCTATCACACATTGCAGATTTTGAAATAATTCCTCTCTTAGCCATTATAATGTAAGTCTTTCCAGTAGTGGTTTGACTGTGCAAGTATTCATGACAATGTGATGGTTAAGCTCGTCTGGTTCCTTTAAATAGGATATTTTGACACGGACAAAGTGTTGTAAAATCTGATCTACAGATAGAGGTCACAATCCAGACACATAGTGTAAGGTTTAGCGATGAGCCGTGTAACTGTAGGTGTATAAAAAGGAATGCTCTACAAAATGACTCTATGGCCTTGCTTAAATCAATTGATGCATTAGTGATTTCATTTCAGGTATGTGATTTTAAAAAAACCCACAACCACACACAATGATACATAAAAGCCTAACTATTTACTTTTTCTCTAGTATGACTGAGTACAGAGTAGATGTACTATACAGTTCATTACAGTTGAAATAGTAACTTCTTGTGTATAAATAAGGTCTTTATAATGGCTTGTATTAGATTGAATTTTTATGCATTATTATTATTCTTTAAGAAAACTTTTTGCTAGAGTTATATAGTTGTAGTGTATTAATTTACTTAGGAAATAATATGCAGCTGGGATGCCATATGTATGATGAAATTCCCCGTGGTAGGTAGCTCTTTATTTTATTTCCAAATTATACCACATCTCTTTCATTTTTAATAAAAGCATTACGTTTATATTTTGAAAAGGCTGGTATGTATTTGAATGTCGCACAGCAATGTTCAGTCTAATCAGCTAGGAGCTATTTTTGAATATAATTCCAATTTATTTTCATATATTAGTTATGATGGAAAACTGAAATATGCAACTATGTGTTTCTATTAGATGTATGAATTAATCTTTTTGTTGTCCAATTATGTAAAAAGTGAGTAATAATGATTAAAAATACAGTTACTAGCTGCAAAGCTGTTTGATGAATCCGCTAGAAAGGATGCATTTGTCAGCCTGCAGACGCCTGCTTGTGATACTTGCAGTGTCATGTCCTTTTAACTTTGGAACGAGCTTGGAACTCACAATCCCGTTGAAACAGGACAAGCTTTACAGACAAAGTGCCTTGGGAAGGAAGAATAGGAAATTAATTTGACCATGAAACACTGGTGTAAAAATGTCAACCAGATGAAGAGAAAAAGGCAAATTTTCGCTAGCATGAAGCAATGTATAATTCAACTGCAGAACTTGATGTTATCATCTGACAGGGAAGTGATCTTTAACATAGAAGATTAGACAGCAAATCAGCCAAACCCATCTGTTATGACATTTGGTTTCCTTAAAATCCATATTCTCTTCAAGTTCATAGAACTGGCTGAAGTTACCAGGAATGAACTATATTATGAGCAACACACAAATATTGTTGTAACCACTGGACCACATGAAGAAAACTATTTTTAAAATTTTATTAACAGACTTATTACTGGCGACTAATACTTCTAAGGTAATTAATAAAATTAGTCTTGTGAACAATAGCAACTACCAACAGATGGGTAGTTACTTACAAGAATATTATGTTGAGAGCTTTTTGGGACATTGTAGAATTGTTGCTCTTACTATAGTGTGTTTAGTTTTGTACTAGTTTGTATATATCTGATGCAATATCTGTGCCATTAATTTGCAATTATGAAAACTGCATAAGAAATAAAAAGAGACTTTCAAGCTATGTGAATGAGTCATTTCAAAAACCACTGTTTTTCTGAATTTGGTTCAAGACAGCCCACACTAGGGTGAATGCAGAGTATATCAACATCTGTAAAAGATCTTGTGTCTGATGAATTTGTTAGTCTTTAAAACATTTGTCTCTCCGTAGAGAATACTGATCTTTGATTTCCAAAAGCTGGGCTTTTTTTCCCCCCTCTAACTATGAGGCATAAAAAGAGAAACTTCAAGGAGGGTATAGCACATTACTTTATAATAGGATTTATCTTTTTTTTTTTTTTAAAATCTGTATCTTTTTTCCTGTGACTTGATATTCTGGGAATTCTTTGGAGAAAACCAATTGCTTTTTAATCTTGCTAATATGTATTAAGATGTTTAACAGTGTGCACATGGGTGGTCACTCAGTTTTGTAAAGCTAAGCAAATGAGAAAATATTTGCTGAACTGTAAAGACTAACCAAGAATATCTCCTGACCTTCAATGTTATAGCACAGGTCAGGTGTCTCACTGAACAAAGGCTCTTAAATGTTGCAGATTCTTTGCCTGCAAGTGGATAAACTAGCATAAGGCCTAACCCCTATTTTGATTTCATGGATATTGTGAATGTGAAGAAGAGAAAATTATTCTGTAAAAGACATCAGATTGGAGTTCTTTTGTGAAATCGCCAATTTCCATGATTTGAACTGCAATGCAGAGTTCAAACCTGACATCCTGAGCCAGGCTTAGTCTTAGGAAAATGAAACAGCACTTCTTCTTTGGGTCTGCAGATGAAAGTGTTGTGAACAGCACAGAGGCAGCACCTGAGACGTCAACTTGCATTCAGGGACAGGGTGAGGGTTATCGAGGCATGGTCAACACCATATGGAGTGGAATCCAGTGCCAGCGGTGGGATTCCCAGTTTCCTCACCAGCACAACATCACTCCTGAGAACTTCAAGTGCAAGTAAGTAGAGACATGTGGCTATTACTGCAGTGGGAAAAGAGCTTAGCTTTCAAATGCTTAGAAATTCATGCCACCAAAGTAGACTATAGGATCTCTGTCCTTGCTCTGTGATCTGATGCATTCACTCTACTTGCTGATGCTGAAACCCATTTGAACAAGGGAAAATCAGTTATTCACATCTCAAAATATTAGTTCTAGATGAACTTGTGTAAAACTGTGGGGTTTTTTATGAACTTTTTCTTCAAGCATGTATTCACCAATTTAATTGATTGTGAAGTGTATGGATGTTTTCCAGACTGGGATATGAATCCCAATAGTGCTGGTACATTACTATTGTTTTTCTTTCATGGAGGTAAGTACTTGTGAGCAGTTTAGTTACTGACTTTAACTTAATATGTCCTAAATGTTACCTAAGTGTAATCTCCTTGGCAATACCTGACATTTATAATATTTGACAACACTTCTTTTATTTTCCATCTTTTTAATCCTTTTTATGTCTCATTACTAAGTGTACTTTTATGAATAGGACTGTTTTTACATTAAGGACCACTGGTCATCTAACCCTTCTGTACAGTTCTTAAACTCCCAGGACGTGAATAATCTACTTATTTTAGGCAGTTACCTTAGTTGTGCTCTTTCAGTCCTTTTTTCACTGAGCATAGAGAAAACCTGTCAGACCAGCATGGGCGTAAAGCCTGGTTTGTACTAGATGTCCTTATTGATGGCTAAATATCAGTCTGGGCTTCTGCTGGAATTTAATAGTGTGGATCTTTCAAAGTAGAGAAAATATTCCAGTCTGAGTTCAGATTCTCTCTCTAACAATAGCTTGTATGAGTAAGACAGTTAGGTTTGTTGTTTTAATCCCTTCACTGCTATTGTTCAGTTTATTGATCAAAGACTGTGTATTTTAAAGCATCTGAAATGTAATGTCATTGTAATAGAAAATAGGACTAATCCTGAGCTTCCTCTGTCAATCTCAGAACTACCTTGAATTTACCTGGAAGTTAGTGCTTAAGCCTGATCTCACAGGCTTTTCTCAGACAAACCACCACTTAAACCAATTTGCGCTGTATCTACGTAACGCTGCTGCAGGATTAGGCCCTCATGCAGTTTTAACAACGTTCCTAGCACTGTAGCAGAGCTAACAATATTAGGACTGCTTATTCAGCCAAGGCTTGAGAGAGTGGTGGTTATTCAGGCCAATAACTTGAGTAAAATCAACAGAACTGCTGGTGTGACTGTTCAAAACTCACATGACTAAGAATTACAGTATTAGGCCCATTCTTTCCATAGTCTATTGTCAGTGAGTGCTGCAGCTAGAAAAATGCAGTGAAATACAGAGATGGACAGAACATGGCAACAACTGTCAGGAGATGGGAAAATAAAACTTACATTTAAGAAGTTTGACTATTTCATGCAAGCTGCAAAAGACATTTAAAGATGTTCCCTTGTGGCTAACTTTTACTTTAAAGGTAACAGCTGTATAGAATTTCAACATACATTTTTTTATATTCCAAGATTCAGTTTCTTAAATGAATTGCTGACAGTCTACAGGATTGTTTCTCTAAACTCAGCAGAACCATTCAAAGTACAGGGAATTTTAAGCACTTTGGTAATGTTTGTATTTAAAAGCACTTGTAATGGATTGCAGGTGTATCCAATGTCAGCTTGCATGCAAATTTTGATGGAGAATCCTGAATAAAAATAAGCTGTATTGAAAATATTGTTAATCTTCAAGTGAAATCTTATATCCAGTCAAAACATAGGTCCACTGAAAATTAATTCCCATAACCATATTCTTATTACAATTACTCTGTTTTTCTGGACACTGTGTTCCTATTGGGTCCTCATCTCCTTGCACTTGACACTGATCAGTAACATACAGAACTTAAGGACCCTACATTATCACTAATTCATAATAAAAAGCAATAGAATGCATCAGTGGTTTTAGGTTATCCCTGCTGTGAGTGAACATATTTATTTTTACAGGGATTTGAGGGAGAACTACTGCCGAAATCCAGATGGATCTGAATCACCCTGGTGTTTTACCACTGACCCAAACATCCGTATCGGTTATTGCTCCCAGATTCCTAAGTGCGATGTATCAAGTGAACAAGGTAACAGAGGGAAGAGCGATAACGTGATTTTAAGTGAATGCTGTACTGTTCCAAATGGCAGATAGGCAGGCTTGAAAACCGGAGAAGTTGGTCTCAGTACATCTGTATTACACCTGTGTAGTTCCGCTTTGGTTTTATTTGCATACTTGGGATTCGTCATGGTGTAAATGAGATTCATTTCTCAGTTCATATTTTGATTCCAGCTGGGAAAGATGCAGAAAAGATTCACTATTGGATCTGATTTTTAGACAAGGTGAATCTCTATGCCATTTATTAGCTGGAGATCTGCTCTACTCTCTTACCTTTCCTGGTTTGAAAGGCCTTTTTCCAGAGCTGAGACAATTTTCTTGGTTCACAGTCTTTTTATAATTATATATGAGGTCACCAAAAGTAATTTTTTAAACTTATTTTTTCCATATACCCCCTTGTTTAAAAGGAGTTGAGCTAAAAAAAAACGACATGGGACTTCCCATTTAGCCTCTTAGCTTCAAGTTTTTACCTCTGCCTATAAAATCCACTCTGAGTCTTCAGGCAAATGTTGTTTTTCCCATGTAGTCTTGGTATTACTCTAAAGAGTATTATTGCATCCTGAGAACTGATGTCAATCATAGCATAAACCGAGGCTGAGACTTCAGACCTACGACGCTACATCAAGCTGCATTAAGATCTCCATCTTTAAATTTTAGCCATTTTTTCTCTTATAATTTGAAAGAGTTACAGTTGCAAGAGTCATGTAAGAGAAAGGATTAAACTTTGACTTTCGTTCTGTGGTTTTTGTAAAGTATCAATTATCAAAAAGTAAAAATACTGATGAATATGAAATGAAATGCTTTGTACAAAAAGTCTTTATAGTAGTGATCATTTTAACAATCCTCTTGAAAAGTCTCAGAAAAGCTTGTGATAAAAGCTCATGAATTAAACATGACTTCTGCTGGAGAGAACAGGCAAATTTTTGAATTACATTAAAATTAAAGTCATGTTGATTTTTTGATTTTGCTAAAGTAGAACTTCAGTCTAGAATTATGTACTGTTGCCAGTATCCAGAATCTACACAAAGGTAAGTTGTTTCAAACAGGCTAAGAGTGCCTGCTTTTTGAGGAGGGAGGAATAAGGTGGGTTTTTTTCTTTGTTTTGTATAAAATAGCTCTTGACAACTTTTAGAATATTCTGTGTGACCCTTCTAAATGAACCATAAACTAACTATTTATGAAAGAAATTTTCCCAGCTTATCTAAGTAAGACAAAATTCAAAATGCTACTGTGTTGAGAATGAAGGCCTCAAGCAGGAGATTATGTATCTAAATTTGAAAACTTTCTTCAATTTTCTTTCTAATTTGGTTTATATATTTGTCTGATTTATATTGTATAGTGTTCGCTAAATATAATACCTGTTTTTAATTATTTGGGTTACTGATATAAAGGAAGAGTTTTCTTTTCAATGTTGCACAATCACCCACCTCTTTTTTTCATCTCAACATTCTTTATTCAGATTGTTATCGTGGCAATGGCAAGAGTTACATGGGGAATCTATCCAAGACAAGATTTGGGCTAACTTGCTCCACATGGGACAAGAATATTGAAGACTTACGTAGGTGTGTACATATGAAACAGAAAGAGATGGTTCAGTGAGTCTTGAATAAATACTGCCTCCAGATGGCATCGCTTTGTCTTCTACAGTGATTCTAAAATAGCCCCTTATGCCCTGGAGCTTTTAGTATCTTTTTTTTTCTTTTTTTTTTTTTCCTTGGTGTTTAAATATATTACACAACATGTCTTTGTTCAGGCTAACCACTAATTGCAGGCTTTGGGATGCTTCTTAGTGTTTAGTTTACTGGCCTGGTTTACCCCATCTTTGTCCTTGAAAGTTTGTTCTATAAGTTTAGGAATGAAGTAGGATATGGTTATCTCATCAATCTAAACTCATCGTTCATGCTGCTTCTGCAGGAGGTCAGACTTAGAACAACCTAAGGTCTCTTGAAGCCTGAAATTGAATCTTGAGTCTATGATCTAATGACATTAACATCAAATGCCACTAAAGCAATTTGCAATTTCTGTTGTTTATCATTACTTTGGCTTCATATTCAAGTAGTGGGAATGGCAATTTACTTTATTAGTTAAAGTAAAAATGAATCAGTGTTAAGTACAAAAGAAGTTGTGACTTTCCAAGACTTTTTCAATCATGTCAGGATCCTCAGTGTTGTCTCTGCTTGTTCAGAACAGTAGATTAATAAATCTCAGGAGTGACAAGAACAATGTCTTCCAGGTACCGCACAAAGACAAATTTTGCTATGTATTAGATATTACACACATCAGTGGCCCAGATGGAAACAGTTTTGCCTTTACTTTCCTTTAGCTCCTGAAGTCGATGGGATTATGTCTATATTACCTTTAGTACTTGTTGAGTTAGTGCTCATGATCACCACATAGTGCCCAACGTATTAACCAGTGCCCTATGGAATTTGCTGCTGACTTGATTGTCAGTCAGGTGAAGGTGTGTAAGTCAGTAAGGCAGCATTTGGGGAAGCTGTATTGGAAAAGGCACACTTCGGTGGCACTGTCTGGAATCACCAACTGGACTATATGTATTTTTCCGCACACAGAGTCAGAGACAGCATACATATTCCAGTGTGCTGTCCATGTAAGGGAGGCAAAGGTTTAAGATCATGACTTCTGAGAGCTCTGATAAGTCTTCAGTCAGCTGTGAATGAGGCAGCTTGAACCTACTGGATGCTCAATGCAATTACATTTATATAATCTCGAGCATAGATCAGGCTTTCTTCTCTTACTCCCACAAATTTTCCATCTGGGAACTTCTTTGGGGAGTTATCTGTCTCCCTCCAGCGGTTACTCTGGTTATAGGTGTGCTAAAAGCTCTGTGCATGGTTGGTTATGGACTAAAAGAGCAGTGCAGCTGTAACTTAGGAAGCCTATATGCTTCTGTCTGATAAGCCAGAAATAAACATCTTTCTCTGCTTCAGATTTTCACCCCAAAATTTCACCTTTAAAGTGCTTTGTGTAGGTTTGCAACCTAGGTGATCTATCACTGCAGTTTGTCTGGGCCATTCACCTTTCTCCTTGCCTGCTGCTCAGTCTTGCAAACTTTCTTGACTTTGTCTTTCCTTTGCCTAAGATTTAGTTTTGTTTGCAGCTTCAGTGTTCCCTTGTGCTAACTGTTAATCTGCAGGGAGAAGGTACCTGTGCTCCCAGAGAGGCCTGCAGATTTGCTGAGGGCAACACAGATGCTCTTCTAATAAGTGTAACGATCCCTCCTGAGGGTATTCAGTGATTTTAGCTCTAGTGAGAGATTGGAAACCTCCCAGCTGTCTGGTGGACACAGTGCTTTAGATACCAAGCAGAGGAAACTTGGACCCAGATCCAGCAAATACTTGGGTCTCATTGTCCCTTTGATTTTAACCCTGACCTGTAGGCTTCTCAATCAGCTAGTATTACAATGTGGAGCAAAGCAACATTTAAGCTTTGAAAATTTGGGCTATAGTATAAAGCTTTTCAGCACTTTGAATTTTTTTTCCCTGTAGGCATATACAAATATTCAGAGAACCAGATGTTAGTAAACTGAAGAAAAACTATTGCCGCAATCCAGATGATGATTTTCATGGTCCCTGGTGTTACACAGATGACCCTCTCGTCCCCTGGGATTACTGCCCTATTTCTCGATGTGAGTACTTGCTACGCCTCAGGCATTGTCAGCTGTGTGCTCCCAGTAGTGAAGCCATGGTGTCATATGCGTATGCATACCTTTCTATTGTCACTTGTGGCAGCAGAAAATGCATAATTCTATCAAGAATCAATTGTGCATGACTGAGAAGGAATGGACAGAAGCTGCCTGTGCAAGATATGAACAAGGGGTCCTTTTACTTGACCAGCTTGGAGATTTCAAGGCTTATTTATGCAGCGGGAGCATAAAAGGGCTATTACAGATGGTCAAACATTTTCCAACAGATCTAGGTATTGAATGAGAGCTGGATGAAGACAAGGAATTGTCTAGTGGTCAGAATGCTGGCTGTGGCCTCAAGAAACTCGGGGAAAAGCTTCGTAGTCTCTCTGTGTGATCTGTATTTGTTTGTAAAGTTAGGATAACTCACTATATATATGCTGAAGTGTATATGTGCTATATAGATTAGATTCTGCTTTCAGATGTTTATGAGATGATGTAACTCCTGGCAAGGATTAGGAACATCACTCCTCCAAAGCTGCATGTTAAAATCTAAATATCTTAAATAAACAAAATTAAAAATTATAGGGAATTCAGTAATAAACTGACCTTAAGTGAAAAAAGATAGATTTATGCTGAAAAGTGTGCAATTCAAATTGGTGTTCAAAATTTTTCTCTTCAATTCTTATTTCTAAATCACCATGTTGTATATCCTAGGAGAACATTTAAATGGTAAATTAAGCTTTTGAATGAACGTCTGTGATCTCTAGAGATTAAGGATAATGTTACATTCATTCCTAGCAGCAATCTGCTGCAATTCCTCATAGTCTGAACTGCAGCATCTCTAAGAGATGATATTTGAAGTCTCAGGTGATATTTTGGCATCTATGTGAAGAGTAAACAAACTGTGCAAAAGGTTATTTGTGTCAATGTAGATAAAGAACAACAACTAAAGATGTATAAATTTTATTCACTCACTCTGAGTTCATTATCTGGATCTATGAATTCCCAAAGAAATATTCACAGCAAACATTTGTAGGGCATCTGGCAATGGTGAGTATTATGACTTCTGGAATCAAACTCCAGAGCTGGAATGTCTGTTTTACAATTATAACTCATATGGACTAGCATTAAACTACTAGTAGCTCACTGACAACCAGCTTAACCAGTACAGACAAGGTGGTGGCAGTTCCCAAGTGTACTTACTTGGTGCTTTTAACTGTCTCTTCAAACTGCACCATATATATATATATATTTATATATGTATATATATGTACATACACATATGCTTACACAGACACATACACATATGTGTATATATACACATGGAGATTTAACTATTTATATATATTTGCTTAATGATGGAAATCTAATTGGATGAGACTGTTTAAATTTTGCCTGTGCAAATTTTCAGTAGCTACACCTCTATCTCTAGCTCAGAATGCTGGATCACTCTGCAGGCTTCACTGGAGGCAAAAATTTTGAACCAAGTTTAAGCAACCTTGTTGTAACTGTATTTTGACTTGGACTATATGATAGAATCATAGAATCATTATGGTTGGAAGAGACCTCAAAGATCACCAAGTCCAACCATATACCCAATGCCACCATGCCCACTAAACCCACTAAACTATGTCTTGAAGCACCACATCTAAACATTGTTTGAACACCTCCAGGGATGGTGAGTCCACCACCTCCCTGGAAATCCCATTCCAATGCTTAACGACTCTAACAGTGAAGAAATTCTTCCTAATCTCCAACCTGAACCTCCCTTGGTGCAACTTGAGACCGTTTCCTCTTGTCCTGTCGCTAGTGTCCAACCCCTGCCCCCAGCTACAACCTCCTTTCAGGTAGTTGTAGAGAGCGATCAGGTCTCCCCTCAGCCTCCTTTTCTCCAGACTAAACAACCCCAGCTCCCTCAGCAGCTGCCCATCAGACTTGTGCTCCAGGACCCATCACCACCTTCATTGCCCATCTCTGGACATGCTCCAGCACCTCCATGTCCTTCTTGTTGTGAGAGGCCCAAAACTGAACACAGTACTTGAGGTGCAGCCTCACCAGCGCCAAGTACAAA
Source organism: Cariama cristata (assembly GCF_000690535.1). Lineage (NCBI taxonomy): Eukaryota > Metazoa > Chordata > Aves > Cariamiformes > Cariamidae > Cariama > Cariama cristata. The sequence continues at coordinate 11,957 of NW_009632851.1, read as the reverse complement.
GGGACGATCATTTCTCTAGTCCTGCTGGCCACACTATTTCTGATAAGAGCCAGGACACTGTTGACCTTCTTGGCCACTTGGGCACACTGCTGCCTCATGTTCAGCCAGCTGTCAAGCAGCACCCCCAGGTCTTTTTCTGCAGGGCATCTTTCCAGCTGTTCGTCCCCAAGCCTGTAAATGATGGAAGATGGAAGAATCAAACCAGATTTTGGGGAACACATTTTGATAAGGATAAGTTTTTGCTGACAACAGCATAAAAGGACTTTGGAAGTTTAAAAGATTTTTAAGGAAATTAGAAATTTTCAGTAAATGTGGTGTAGATTTAATCACATGACTTCTATAGTTCCTGAAAGCTTATAGAAAAGTCGCAACTTCATTTTTCAGCATTTGCTTGTTCGAATGAAACACGTAAACTGAACATGATAGATAGCCTGATGTATTCAGGATTCAGCCAAGAAGAAAAATGCTTGAAACTCCTGTTGCAGAATGTTTAATTCTTATTTCATTCTATTGGAATGAAATTCTGCCTTCTTGTTAATCCTTACCAAACTGTCCTTGTGCAGAGTATTAAAGAAATCATTGAAGTTTAAAATGTTGTGAACTATTAAAATTAACAATATCCCATATGCTGTTTATTTTTACTCTATTCAATTTTTAGATGTGTTATAATTTTGTACTATGGCAATCTTATGTGTCTGTCTAGGTGAAGGTGATACAACTCCTACTACAACCAACTTGGATGGTAAGTGAGTTTGCAGATGTACCGTGCAGCGCATATATTGTATCTTCTAAGATTAGCCATTTCTTTCTGATTGGGAAACAAGAGAAAGATCAATTAAAGATACAAAAAAATATACAGCTTAGGAAAAATTGCTTTTACAAGAGGTAAATGTAGACTAGCTTTATTATACTCCTTTATCTATTCTCACTGTCCTGTATTGCCAGTGCTAAGATATGGTAATGATTTTCGATGTTTGCTTTATAACTATGTAAAGCTCTGAAAAACCTATTAAAAATATGTATTAAAAATATGTATTTTATATTCCCTATGAATATTTATGTAGACTGACCCAACTTCACTGAAGTAGTTTTGATTCTCTAGAAATATATGTCATTAACGCAGGAAAGTTAATCCGTAATAAATATTGACCTTCTTGTGGTCCTTATGTGCAACTGTACAGGTTTCCTACTGCAGTTTTTAGTAAAATGTGATCTCTGGACCTGCTTTCAGATACTGTCATTCCTTGTGCCTCAACAAAACATTTGAGAGTTGTAAATGGAATCCCAACACAAACTAACGAAGGATGGGTGGTTAGTTTAACATACAGGTAACTATCACTTTGATTAGATAGACCATACATCTACTAGGATATTTGTTTTGGAACTCTAGAAAATGTAGACCATAATAAGAATACTTCTAGATTGCAGTCAAATTATGTAAAAGCAGAAAATCAGCATTCCTGGAACATCAGGTGATTCCATAGTATTCACTCTGTCAGTGAAATATTTATATGTTCATTATCACTAACTTACACATGAGCTTGTAAAGCATTCATAGCATTCTCCTCTTTCAATGAGTTTCTGCAGACCTTTTTATAACATTGGCTTAGCATCCAGCATTAAACTGTTTATTTTAGAGACTGTTACAAAAAAATTGAGTTTCATGTCAATATTTTCATTTTAACAGCAGTGCATTTAGATGTGAAGTGTTGGATTCAGTATTTATGCCCATGTCAAATTCAGCTTTCTGCTCGTATCATTGCATGCAATTAAAATGTATTCTGTATTAAAAAAATAAGGAGGAGCTATAAGGAAATCCTTTCCATTCTGTAAAACAAGACCCTAACATGTACAGCTGGAAACATGTATTATATTCTATCAGTTCTTATTTTGCTACTGTGTAAAAGCCAGAACACAGAATTACTGTTTCCTACATTCATTGCTGTGGTTCATAACTCATCAGCTGGAAGCGTGAATCATTAATGTATAACAGGAGGTATATCTCATGCATCAGCCCTGTATCTTCTATTATGAAAAAAAAAAAGTAAAAAAATATTTTTTGTCTGCTGGTACAGACTATGGTACAACTCAATTCTATTAGCTTATGATTCTTTATCTCTTATAAAAACATGTTGCAAAATAGGTCTTAAATGAAAAATTGGAGTAAAGGAAAACATTAAAAGCCTATTTTCTACTTTGCTTCATTGCTAGAGAAATTCTGGGGGTCCTTCCTATCCTTGGTAATCTTTGCATCTTATGAGATTCAGTCAGAGCTAGACCTGTCTGTTGTCTGAAACAAAATCTTAATGGCTTCAGGACTTTCTACAAAAAAATAACTGTACACCTCAAAATGGAATTGCCATGTCTGAATGTTAAAAGCTTAGTGATACTTAGAAACTTGTATTCATATTTGGTAACCAAGGCCCACCTCTAAATGTTAAATTAATCAATGACACATTTTCTTGTATATCCAATCCAGATTCTGTTATCAGGTCTATTTAAGCGTATTTCAATGAATTTAATCTATTTCATGGAATGACCTCTGACTTTGTCCCACATTTAAATAAGAAGTTTAACTTTCCTATGTGTACTATTCAATCTTCTAAAGCAGATGATGCCATCTTGTAAATTCCTTTTGATAATTAGTGATGCAAATATAACATGGAAGAACACATTTATACTCCTGATTGTGACATTTTTATAATAAAACTGGGCAGAAGCTATATTTTAAAAAGAATCCAGCCTTTTGGACCAGATATTTTGTTCCTAAACCAAAATAAAATAAAAAAAAAAAAAAGAAAAAAAAAAAAAAAGGCGGCAAGCATCTGTGTCATTCTGCTGTCTTTGAACTCCATGTAGAGTCTGGGCTCCTTCCAGCAGTTCTTTGCAAAGCTTTGAACATTTGTGTGATTTGAATTTATAAATTGTGAGATTTTAAGCTTTTCCCAAATTGCTGACAATTCTGATGCACTTTCCAAAGAGCTGCAAAAAATAAATGTGATTATGGAGGCACAGAGAAGGAAACTAATTAATCTCCATTCCGCAGTCGTCTTTATTTTTGAAAGAACTGTCATGCTTAATTGCTTTAATTTTACTTGATATATTACGCTGCAGGTTTTCTATAATCACGTGTAGGATGTCATACGTTGCAGATTGTTTCCAACTGAAGTATGTGGGGACAGAAATCTCATAGGGGTTGTAATCAAATAGGAACTCTCCACCTTGAGGTCAATGCTTTGAGTAATACCTACAAGAATAATGACCACATGTTGTTTACATCTGGTGGCAGTCTGGGGACTTGCTTGAATGTTTCAGGCCAGTTCCTGTTACAAAGAATTAACTTGCCCTTTTTCTTTCTTTTTTTTTTTTTTTTTTTTTTTTTTCTTTTTCAGTTGAGTCTTTTGTTATAAATTCAGCTTTTAAACCACTAAATGAACAGAGTAACTGAATTTCTCTTTCCTCCTGGTTTTTACACATTGGAGTAAATCTCTGCAAAGTCATGTTACTATAAGTGTTGAAAGGGACAGAGACATGTTTTTGCAGGCTGTCAATCAGCCACCTTTCACCAGCAAAAATATGTGTGTAGCAAAAGTACTCTAAACTTTTTGACTATGTAGAAACTAATACTATTACTTCTTTTTAACCTTTTTTTCCCTTATTTTTCTTCTTCTTTTTTTTTTTTTTTTTATTTCCCCAGGAATAAGCATATCTGTGGAGGTACTTTGATAAAGGAAGAGTGGGTTCTAACAGCAAGGCAGTGTTTTCCTTCTCGGTACAGTAGTCCGTAGCTTTGCAATAATGAAATACATGTATTTTCAGAAACTTATCAGCACAACACTTCTTCAACTTAAATGTAGCAGTATTTCCTCCTGTTTGGCTTTAACACTGCTTTTCTGATGTGAAAGTCCTGTGGGACCTTGTTTTTTTCTGTTATTATTTTTGTTCATCTAAAAGAGCTCTGGCTATTTTACATAGATGTATAATATGATTTGCAAGTGTAATAGTTAGACAATTGCCTCTTTATGAAAATAATCTTATCCTTCTGCTTAATTGGACAGAATAAAATAGAAAACTTGGGCAAATCTCAAAAAGTTCAGAGGTTCATACTGTCTAAGGATCTAAATGTTTGGATACTATTAGGAAACAAAAATTAGATTTTAGTAACAGTTAAAGATAAAATTCTGTAGCGGCTTCAGACCAAAAACTTACATCCAAGCATGTTGATTTTGGAATAGCAGCTGGCAGCATGAACCCATTTCTGGTGAAGAGTACTAGTTAAGGTCTTCTAGCATAATCATATTACACAGAATTTTTTGAGTTCTTTCATTATATATTCAGCAAATCCTGACCAACTTTGCCTCATTTAGGTACAAAGATTTGAAAGACTACAAAGCCTGGCTTGGAGTCCATAATATCAAAGGAAAGGGAGAGGCGAAGCATAGACAAGTTCTGAATATCTCCCAACTGGTATATGGCCCCCCAGGGTCAGATTTGGTCTTACTGAAACTTAGCAGGTTAGTAGATGATATTGTGAATATCAGAATTTTCAACTGATAAATGAGATTCTTTCTAGATAAGATTTACAAATTCAGTTCTCTGCTATGATAGTGCAGGTGATGTCTCCATGGGGTAAACTTCCGATTGTAAGAAATCTTACTTGATATATACAGAAATGCAGGTTCATCTACCTTACTCAGAAAACAGATATTACTTCTGAAAAATTGTGCTTGCATTTTTTTCCTGATAACCAAGTTTAGATTTGTTGGGAGATTTATTTTTTTTTTGTTGACTAGTATGTAGTTTAATTTCTAGAGTAAGCACCAGATTGTAACTGAGATCTTTGTGTATATATCAGCTTTCAAACTTTCTCTGTATTAGCGAAACTATATATTCAAATGAAATGCCATCATTACTTACTTTTCAGATGAAAACCCCAGTTAAATAGCATAAAACTGGTGACAGCATTTCAAGAAATCTTTTGACAGTTAACAGTTGTAGCACAAAAAATAGGTAGAAGAATACATCATATTCTTCAAAGATGGAAAAGAAGGGAAAAGAATTGGTACAGTTTTTAATTGCTGTGGTCTATAATAGATTTAACATAGTTTTTAAGATACATTTTAGAAGGTTAAGTAAAATCCCTTACATCTATTATTTGTTTTCTCTTTTCAGACCTGCTATATTGACAAATTTTGTAGAAATAATCCGATTGCCCATTTCTGGATGTACCATTCCAGAGAAGACCAGTTGCAGTATTTATGGATGGGGATACACTGGATGTAAGAAACTATTTTTAAAAACTAAATGAATACGTTGGCAGCTTACTTCCTCTTGTCATTATAGGTGAGGCTGCTGGTATTGCCTGATGCCATGGTTGTCCAACAATTTTTGTTACAAAATGCAGTTTCAATTCTTTTCTAATTTTGTAAACCTTTAGGCATTTTATCTAAAATGGTTTAATAGAAAATATTTTCTACAAGTTCATCCTTCTTTTTCTTTCAGTGACAGGCAAAATAATTCAAACATTTCAAAGAATGAACTAGAGAAAAATATTGTTCTAGATGTTTAAAAATTCTGGCAGAATTGTTTTGCAGAGTTCTAACCAATTCATCTACTTGAGCAGTCTCTTTCTCTATCCCAAAGCAAGCCACCCTGTGGAAAAACTAGTACAGAACCATATAGTCAAGACATAATTAACATACACAAAGACAGTGAACTAAGGATGCACAGGCAGCCCTAAGTCTGGCATTTCCTAACTCCTGAGTACTTGACTTTGCAACCTTACTAATGTTTATTAAACACAGTTTTTGTGTGAAGTAAATACAAATATGTGGGAGAACAGATATTTATTTAGTCTGGTAAATACTATATCTAGCTAATTAAGTGCTGATAAAGTTAATAGCTGCCAGTTGATAATAATTACTCCAATAATTGCTGTGCCTAAATGTCATTTTGCCACAGACCTTGAGTAAGTAACAGCAACATACTCACGCTGTCCTGGAAGCAGAGCAAAAACTAGACTGTAATTCTGAGGTTCTCTTCCCTGTAACCACTACTCTACATTTCTTTGTGGGTGGCAAGTAATCTGTACCAGCCCTCTCCCAGATGACTGCCTTTGATGTTCCCAGCACGGCCATATTAGCCATGCTTTGGTGGGAATGGCTGTCTGGGGGACAGGGAAGTCAGGCTGGAGCATGGTGCAGCATCACAGGAAAGCTTAGCTTAAGAGAACTTATAAGCAATTTGCAATGTTGTGGAGTTATATAACACAGTAAATACCATAACATCTGTCATCCGAGCACTTTGTAGTATATTTTATGCACTACTTATTATAATCCTCACAGCATCCCAGTCAGGGAAGGAAAAAAGTGTTACATCCATTTTTTTAAGAAAATAGGGTAAGTCAGTGAAGGGCAAGCTTGACATTTTCTTTTGATGGCTGTGCAGAGAACGGGCAGGTCCAGGCCTTTTATTTATCTTTGCAGCTTGTACAGACTTGTCTTTTGACAGGTAGAACAAGAGTAAGCTCCACAGGGCTCCTGTTTCCTGACCTTCACACTGATGAATGGAGATTGCAAAAGGCTGTGGCTCTGCCCTTGCAGGCACAAAGTCATTCAGTATAGCTGAGCCAGCACAGAATGAGAAAAACTCTGCTCTGCTACACTATTTTTCAAGTCACACGTCCTTCCCTAGGTCCATGGTAGGCACTGTTACACATTAACTTGTGTTTAAGGTAGGGACCAAAATCCTTGCTCCAGTGACGGGAGCCATAACATTCTCGGGCTCACTTTTTCTGATTTCTCTGACGTGACAGGGCAAGTTGGTGGTGAACTGTAAAGTAAACCCAGTTACCTAGCTCTTTCTTCTAATACAAAAGACTTCTCAGATATTATCAAAGAAGTGAACAGATGTGCGCAACAAACAAATTTCTTGCAAACCTCATTAGCAGCAAATATAAGAAATCCAAAAGACAAATGCATGATAGTAGTAAGGATGGACAAAAATATGAGTACTGGAGAGAAAGTACAATAACTGAAGTTACATGAATAACGTTATCAGACTTCATCTTCAATTATTTTTTTTTCCTGAAATAGAATAAAGTTTTCATTCTCTTTTCAATCCTAGTAACTAATTATGATGGCCTTCTCCGGGTAGCAAACCTGTTTATTTTGGGAAATGAGAAATGCAACCAATATCTCAAAGGGAAGATCACTGTGAATGAGTCAGAAATCTGTGCTGTGGCTGAAACCATTGGTGCTGGGCCTTGTGAGGTAAATATTACATTTCCTAACACATTCTTAGGAGCCATCAGCCTGGCTATTTCTTTCCCAGAAATAATTTACTGGAATTTTTTATAAATGCTCTCTCTGCATTAGACTTGTACACAAAAAATATTTTTAATCTTTTGCATTGGAAAACAATTTGTGTTTCTAGTGATCTATGTTCCGCCAGAGTGCAGGAAGAGATTCCTTTGCTCCAATTTCACTGTACTACTTCCTCAGTAAAGGACTTACATGAATGTTAAATATACTTATATGACTGAACACTGTGCTAGACTGAGACAAATTTGTGTTCTGTATAATAAGGGCTAAAGAGGGCTGTATGCTAGCAACAGCATTATATTTTGATTGAGTAGAAAGCAAAGGCTGGAGTAAATGTAACTACTTGCATGCAAAATACAAAAAAGTCACTGCTTGATCAAATTGATAAAGTTATGAAGGAAGAAGAAAGATCCAAAAATGTACTGAGGTTCAGTATTAGTCAGAAGGCTGGAGAGTTTGTTCTCCCTAATCAAGCCTGAGCAACATACCAGTGAGGACAGGAGAACTATTTCAGTGAATGTATAGTTTCATACAGTTGTTTTGCTTGGGACTAGTTTTGATGATGGAGAAAAGACATCTGAGGAGAAATACTGTAAATCATTTATTACAGGAAGATATCAATTTTTGTGTGGAAAATCTGCCTGATAAGATATGTCTAGAAGGAGTGTATTCATGAACATTATTATGCATTTAATATCTGGAGTAGAACAGATGATTTCCTAATACTGATGTTAACCAAGTAGTGAAATTTCCCTACCCAAGGGTACTACCAAACCATGGGGAAATGAGGTCTTCATCAGGCTGAGACCTCTTCTATTTATTATTAATATTCCACAGAATCTTTTTGTTATTGTGAAGTATTTTCTTTAAAATCAAATATTTAATCCTAAATAAACTCTTAGACATGTCAAGTCTTATAAACGAAACATCTGCGTGGAAGTCTGCTGGGGATTCTGCACTTTATTTTCCCCTGCAAGAAGAAATGGACTGAATTAATATTAGCAATCAGTCTTAATCACTGCATAGGTTCCTGCTCCCTGAGTTCCCCTTTGAAGCTACTTTGCTCAGCAAAGAACAGGCAGAGAAACAAAATGGGACTGGCAGCTGAAACTCCACTCCTGAAAGTGTTTTATGAGCTGCTCTGATGGTACTGACATAGTTTATTGTTCATGTGGGAACTAATCTGCAGTCAGACAGAAAAAAGTAACCCAAACCAAATAAAGGTCAAGCATTGTTGTTTCTCTGGTGATCCAGAGAGAATATAATGCTAATTGTCAGCTTTTATTTTTTGAAACCATGTCTCACTACCCAACATGAACATTCACTGTCTAGTTTTACAGTTTGCGAGGTTCAGTATACTTTTCGTCTGGGTAAAAACTGCTGTGTCTGTGTTAAAGTCCCAAATCAATGTGAATGTATCTAAATTACTGATTCAATCTAATTTAAACTGTGATTTATTTTAGTGCTAAATAAGACCCTGATCTGAGTTGGCCATACTCCAAATTTTCACTGAATGTATGTACTGCTGCATAGATGTCTCATCCACTCAGAATAACGAAAAGGAGTATTTTAACAAGTTATATCTCAAAGTTACGTCTATATATTACCTTTTAATATGTTTGAGATTCTTTTTTTCCCCCACCCCTGTCAACTACTAGTACACATAGATTCTCATCCTAGGGCCTTGCAAGATGATTGACTGACAGAAGGATATTAACCTGGCTCTGTCAGTAGTCTTTGATGCAAAGCATGTTATCAGAACAAACATGTTTATCTGTCACCTCACTTTCTGCTCATCTGGTTTATATGCACATAAACAAATATTATGCTTGCAGGTAGCTGAAAGAGGAGAGTAAGATCTGGTAGTCTGAAGCCACTAGAATCACATGTAAATACGGATCACAGGGTTTATTTCGCATGGGAAGAAACCAAAGGTCAAAGGTCAACCTTAACATTGGTTCTCATAAGCTCTGATTGTGAAAAAGGTATTGGAAGTTGTTTTTTGTGCTATTGCAAGAGCAACTCTATTGCCTATTCATTGAACTAGGTCATCCCCAAAAGAAATCAATCAGCAGGAGACAGGTGGGAGTAGTGTCTTGAAGCATTTTGAGAAGTACATTCTTTATTTTTTCCTAGCGAGATTATGGTGGTCCCTTGGTATGTGAACAAAACAGGCTGAAGATAGTAGTTGGTGTCATTGTTCCTGGCCGCGGATGTGCCATTCGAAATCGTCCTGGGATTTTTGTTCGGGTCTCATATTATTCTCGGTGGATACACAAGATTATGATGACCTACAGAAAACCCTGAAAAACTCAGCAACTTCCATTCAAAAGAAGATTTTGGACAGCATGGAATTAATATGTAACATAAAGATCAACAATTTTTTAATTACTTGATAGTCAAGTTTGTTGAGCTTCTTTTAATATTTATGGGTGTTTTGGGGTGTTTTTGTCTACCTGTGTTGTTTTATAAATGTTGGAATGACTTACAGTATACGCAAGTATGGTGACATATCTCCTGAAGATACTTGAATGGGTAAACAATTTTGCAAAGATATTATTACTGGATGATAAATGGTGTCGTAGAAATGATCACACGACCTATTTTATGCTGCTCTTCAGATTATCTTAGAAGGAGAAACAAGTTAGAGTTTTATTTAACACATCTTATTCTTTTTATGAGCCATATATTTCTCTTCATATATGACAAAAGATCTACTGAGAGATATATGCATCTGTCAAGGACAGCATATATGATCATACTTCTCTTCCCCACTTTTAAGAGGTCAAAGACTTCAATATTTCATTAAAAAATAATCTCTTTAGAAATTAATCTTTTCATTATTGATGGACTTTGACAAACCTGCCATAAGCAGAGTTCTCATAGAAGTCCATATCACTTCCTTTTACACAGCGTTTGTAGACTCTAGTTCTGCATTTGGCTCCTTCTGTGTGTATGTGTTCCCCTAACAGATATCTCAAAAGCCCTTTTGGATGAGAGAAGACACGGAAGTGGATTGGTTAGTAAACTATCGATTGTTTGTATAAAGTTAGTCCTAGAAATAGCTATGAATTTACAATGCTAGAAGGAGTATTTCATGCAGTTTGAAAAATTAATCCTGATTAGCTATTGGCAGACTTTGGCCATTAAAAGAAATTTCAGTCAAATATGCCCAATCTTTCTCGACAGACAAGTGTTAAAAATTCAGTTGATTCTAGTTATTTCATGAAAGTAACTCTATTTACAGCAGGAAAAAGAATATTTGAATCTGGCACCTGACTGAGAGTCTTAATACTGGGAAAAGTAAGTTATACATTAATAGTCTTTCAGAAACTCAAGATCTTTAATAAAACTTACCTAGATTTGGACAAAATTATATCCTTTGTATAATTCCTTTCAGGGTAATAAAATTATTGCAGAGATTGATATGATCTTGTATGTAATATGGAAAACATCACCAATAGTTTATTAGCTTGTGTTTCCTGCCTGTATGTAGAACTATCATTTTCCTTTATGTTGATGGGGAAAGGGAACAACTAATCAGCATCCATGAAAAGCACTTGTTCTCCTTTAGGCATTTAGTTGTATGGCTGGAAGTATTATACAAATATGTTGTTATAGGTGGCACCGATTACCCTGTAATTTCTGGAAAATTAATACAACATATATCCAATTGTTAGTTTTACTACTGTACATGTAATTGCCTAAGTAACTGCACTGTTACTTCACTTGTGACTGTGTAATTGTAAATGTTTCCAGTAGCAATTTGTATGGTATGTGTATCATATCTAACTGCATAGCCGCTAAGCTGACATCATGGTGTAGACATATAAAAGGACATTTCATTCAGAAGATGCAGGGTTGAATTCTGCCCTGGCAGAAAGTAACCACTTCAGGGTAGCTGTCTTGGGAAGCAGCCCTCCTGTTGACTCACCAAATCATTTTCTTCAGCAGTGCACTTTGTCTTCAGTGGGACTCAAATATGCTTGCATCTCCTGGTGAACTGGGATGATTTTCAGCCCATGCTTAAGTGGCTTGACTTGCTGAGATCTGTGTCAAGCATCCAGCAGATTCTGCTGGCACATAGGAAGAAGTCTTTCAGCAAGTAGAGCTTCTGAAATTCCTCCTGATGTAAATAGTCTCTTTGGACAAGATGTGACTTCTCTGTACAGCGGATCTGAGGTTGTGGATGCTACGCAGATAGTCTGTCTCCATCTATTCTGGCTGCCTCTGAAGGCTTTATTCTCTTTTTGAGCTCTCTTACTAACCAGGCCTAAAGAGGGCAGGATCTAGCGTGTTGTATTTACAGTTAATTATTGCAATGTATGTGAAGAGTGTATTCTTACTAAGTATATACTGACCATATGTTATTGAAAGGATTAACTTTTTAAGAGAGACTTTTAAAAAACTCCAAGTGAGTTTTGTTTTCAGTCACAGGTAGAATGTGGATAAAATATGCAATTCCATGTTCACTCTTTGTATTCTAAGAATTGTTATGTGCTCACTGTATTATATTTGCAGGCATTTTGTTATGTCTATCTAAAAGAATTGAATCCTAAAATATTTTAGTTATAAGCTTCTGCTGTGCAGAAGACTGTGATTTTTATATATATATATACCCCATATATATATATA
>NW_009632850.1:0-17076 GCF_000690535.1 Cariama cristata | reverse complement strand
CAGCCAGGGTCAACCCACCACATATACCTATAATAAGAATTACTTGCCTTAACTGTTAACTGATGTTCCCATGTGATGAAGCGTCTATAATCTCCCTGGGTTATTTGTTACATGCTTAGTTGCTCCTTAAATAGGAAGCTTTTCTTAATATCTAGTTTATATGCTGCAAATTAAGCCCATCATTTCATACCATCCCAGAATGGATATGGAAGACAGATGATTGTGATAGTCTTCCCACATTCTTCTACTGAACTTTTTTGTGTATATTCCCTTAATTTTCTCTTCTGATAGCTAGCCAGCTCTTGTTATCCTTTCTCATAAATCATGTATTCAAGACATATCTTTATATTTGCTGGTAATCTCTGGGCTTGCTCTGGTTGGTTTGCACCCCTGTCATCCACCCTTGTGTATGAGTTGGGGTTTGCCAGGCAGATCAGTGAAGTATCAATAATTAATAAGATCTAATATAAAAGTTTGAAACAATAAGAAATAGTTCATTCACATCTAAAGAGGGAAAATCTGAAGCGTTCACTTAAATACAGTCTATTTGAGTAGATGCAGGTGTTGAATATAGATCTTATCAGTGATCAGCATTCCTTATTAATTTGTTTCCTTCTGTAGAAGGAGGAGAAAGTTGATGAGATGCATTCATGTGCAAAGGAATTTCAAATTTGCTTATAGCAAAGCAGTGATCCATCAGAACTGCTGCGGACTTTGAAGGATAAAGGAACACCGATTTTTCTCTGTGCCTGGTGCCCTCATGTGGCTTTGATGTTCAGCTGCTTGCGAATTCATTAAGTACATCACTGCATGACTGACACTTTTGTGTGTAGAAGGGAGAGAATAACTTGCCTGTAAAGCTTTGTGTGTTCTTCTGTGAATGCAGCATCTTCTGGAAAGCCAAAATACGCTGTTTGCCATATGGCCAGTTGGATTTGGATATGCAAACTCCTTGAGTTCTCTAACTTAAACCAGGAACGTTTCTCACAGTCTGCACACATTGATGTACGTGATTCAGACCTTACTCCTCCAAGGGTTGTTATGGCCAAAAAGATTTGTGCTAGAGTCGCTACCTTCTTTAGTGATATTGTTAAAAATGCCACCATAGGTCTATTGGTGCTTTTAAAGAACTACAATGTTTTTAGTTTTCAACTCTAATGTTATATCAAATTTTTATACTGTATACTGAGCTAAAATATCAAGGATTATTTCTGTCAGGAAATAGAGTTTAAAATGTATTTTCTCAGCTGACTTAAAATTGTCCCATTTTTCTTCCAGTTACAGCTGCAGTATGACAAAGAAATTTCTATATTTAATGCTGTAAAATATACACAGGATAAATGTTTCTTTAATAGCACTTCTGAGTCTGTCATTAGAATATTTCTAAATTACTGATCTAGAAATTCCACTTTAAAACACAAACATTATGCAAAAAACTTTATATAGCATATTCATTACATGTCCATAAATTATAATAATAAAATTCTTGCACAAGCAAGAGGTGAATGTAGTTGCTGTGGAGGCTGCTGGTATGGTTTGATGCAATGGCTTTCTTGTACTGTGCTTTCCAAAGGTGCTTGTCAAAGCTTTTCTTTATAGCTGGATCAGATAGATTTAATAGGCATGGAAATTTTCCATTAGCTCCAAAAGACTGTATATTTTTAAGAGACTTTGAAACATTTGAAATTTTACTTTGTCAATTTTTTTGCTGGAATGGCACAGAATCAAAAAATCCGATGAAAAATTAAAAAAAGCCCACTTTCTTGTCATCCATACTACTATTAACAAAGATATATAGGGAGTTTCAAAATGAAGATGGAAAAAGATCTGAAGCTAAAGCAGCTGAAACCAGGCACATGCTTTTTTGTTAGTATGATTAACTAATGAACACATCCATGCAAGTACCTGTGTGACAGCAGTCGTACAGCCTTTAATAAAGCTTGGCCAACAGTGTTGCTGGGAACACTGTGGTTGTGCATCTCTGTAAGCATCGTGTGTCTTTTTCTCCTGCTTTTTCTACAGATTCTGAATCCAGCTGTAACTTTGAGTGATTCCATCAGAAAAAAGTTCCAAAGCATTGAATGGTTCACTATTGTGACAATATTGATGGCATCTCCTCCGCCTCCCTCTTCCTTCTTCTTTTCCTTTTTTTCTCCCAAATTGGACTTACATTAGTGCATTTTTTTGAATTCACACTATTTAAATTCTTTGCACCTGGGATTCACCCAAGTACCTCTCTGGTTTGTCTTGGAGCACAAATACCAAACAGAGCAAGAAAGATGTCAAGACAGTTTTTGCTTTGATCTTTCTTGTCCTTGTAATACCAAACGTAGTGAAACTTGTCATATTAGTGATGTTATCAACGTTTTTCTTGCTAATAATCTCACTCAGAAGTTTCCTGAGTAACATGTTAGTTCTTCTGCTAAGGTTTGAGATAGATAGACTATGAAATTTAGCATAATTGCTACTAAAAATCATTAAGTGTTAATATGCTTGAACTATAATACTAGTGCATGTACTAAGATCTTCATGTTTTGTTTCTATTAAGATAAAATAATTTAACAGTATAATGAGAAAAATATAATATAAAAACAATCTACAGCTATATCATTCTTTTCAGCTGTATCTCAGTCAACAAAATATGCAATTTTCAGTACCTTGCAATCCACCATTGTTGATGCCATTCATTCTTCAACTATACGCCCGTGCTTGCTGAGCTTGAAATACCAAGATTCCCGAGTTAAGGAGGCTGTTACTTTACCTTATCCTCTCATTGTGTGGCATGTGGAAATAAAACTGAGGTTCACAGAGGTCTACCATAAAGCGTAGCAAAAGAACAGACCGGTTCACTGTCTGAGCTGCAAATTCTGATCACGACCCAACAGATTAGTACTAATACTATTATTATAAAACCTCAGCACTTGGTAAATGAGAAGTAAAGGAGAATAAAAATGCATAATTCCTTAAACTAATATTCCTAGATTTTTTTCCTTGCAGTTTTGACACTAATTATTGGTGTAATTGGTGTAATGTTGTAACATTTTTAGAAAGGGAAGAATATCTTTCATGGTTCATCCTCTTCTGAAAGAAGACACTTTTTACCCTAACTTTTCTTTTTTTACACATTAGAATTAGGAATTGGTGTAATATTTTGATCACGATTTTTCTTTTCTGTACCAATAATAAATTTATTAACATAATTTGAGGCGAAAGGTGAAGCTCTGTATGGATGACCTCAAGTCTAGTCATGTTTGTAAGACATCTGAAAACACAGGAATTGCACAGGACTCAGCACTTGGTTTATCTCTGTTAGCTATTTTGGCATCTTTTTGCACATACATGTTTATTTTTCTCATGTAGTATACTAGATTTCTTTGTGAGTATGATCTATATAAGTTTACCTGTGCATGATTAAAGTAAAAGCAATTCCAAATATCCCATGTAGGTTAATCCATAAAACCCTATGTATGATTCACAATATAAGAACAGTAGAAGTTTAAGTATAGAATTTAACTATAATGTAGAAGTGGAATGTTTTTTGTGTTTACCAGATTAATCAAGCAAGTGAATACACTTGGTCAAATTAAAATATCTAATTATTTATTGACATAGAAACCAGTAAATTTTAGGGTTTGTAGCACAAAACTTTTTGTTAAAAAAACAAGCTATGCCATATAGCTTCTTTACTCTCAATAAAATAGCATATTGCAGTTAAACTTAAGATTACAATAAAAATGAAACATTCCAGATTACATCAGTTGGAGCACAATGTGATGAATATAATGAGAAAATCCTTGTCAGAAATTTTACCACAAGGAAATATCAATAGCTAACACCCATATTCTCCAACGAGAAATCAAGAATATTTGAGTAGATCTTGGCATAAAAGGCACAAAACACAAAGCAAAGCATGCTTGTGTAATTTGTCACAAAAAAGCATTGACATTTGTGCAACATGGAAAAAGATCAGCATTTTTCCAGACTCTTCCAATATTACCGATACTCAGGGAACAGATCTTCCCCTTAATGCCAGTGTATCGCTCCCAGTACAGATGGCAGTGACTACAAGAAAAGAGGAATACATAGAAAAGAATACATCCATACTCCTCCAGGAAACCCTAGCTCATATGTTGAGGAAGCTGCTGCTATTGTATTGTTAGTAGTAAATAAATACACTGCAGCATTTTAATAATACAACCACTGGCAGCTAGCACTTATGGGAATTAGATAAGACTGGTAAGAATGGTAATAATGCTGGAAACCCCTCATAAGCACAGGTTTACTGTTTGCATTTAAATGTGTGATGCCAGTTCCCTCTCTGCTTCAAATAACCTTTTTAAAAAAAGTTTGAGTCCTTGAAAGAAAGGACTCTTCAGAAGAGAATGCTGCCTATTGCACAGGGGAATGGCTTTTCTGATTTTAAGGTGCTTCAGAAATACAGATCAAACATCTGTGGTATTTCCTTCTGTAATGAGCCATCATACAAGCATCTTCTTAGCAGCCTATTTGCTATATTTCTATAACAAGCCTATCTTCATCATCACTGCTAGTGTCATCATACTCAACTCTGGTTTGCTTCCTCATCATCTCTAAACCTCTCTTTTTGTCTGTCTTGGAAGGTGTTGCAGAGTAAATCTTGAACTCAGGGGATCTGAGAGTAACTGGGGGCTTTTTAAAGGTAGTCGTAGCTGTTTCGTGTGGCCTTCCGTAGCTATTTGACTGCAGGTGGTTTCCATTCTTGCCTGCACTTCCGTGAAGGTCAAGAATTTTTTGAGAAAAGTTTGCCCGCTCTGTGTATTCTAGAGTGGGTAATTTAGCCCTTGTGACTGACTCTGGAAGAGACTCTGCTTTTGATCCAAATAAACATGAACATCCAGGCTGGGAACTGGGAGTTGGGTTTTCTTTTGGAGGTGAATGTGTGTTTTCTTCAATTGGAGGCTTCTCCCTTCCTGAGGCCTGGATCACCCGGTCTGCTGTTCCAAGTCTTTGACTCTCCGACTCTACATTTAGTATGTTTTCCTGGCTTGCTTCTAGATGTAAGGAAAGAGGAGCAGTAGTCCTTGAGTTTGTGCTGTCAAGTTGGTCACCTGTGCCTGTATTTGTAAAATCAGAAGGGCAAGACCAAAAAGAAGATGCCGTTGAGTCACTCTGAATGTTTGGCTGTGACTCCCCTGGGACTGATTGTGGAAGCACACGTGGTTGTGTCACTAAACAGCAGATTTCCACATCACTGCTGACTTGCTGTTTGGTTGTATTAACTGTGGATGAAAAGGAATGAGCTGTCACAGATATTTCCAGAGGAGCTGTAATGTTCTGAAAAGAGAATTTTGTTCTTGTCTGTTCCCTGGTTTGCCCAGAAATGTCCTGTAGAAATTAAGGGGGGGAAAATTTTTACATTTAAAATTTTGAATCCAGAGCAATTCCATCATTCATAAAACTGCAAGTAACTAGGTTGACTGTATCAGTAGAAAACATTTACCTCTGCTATAACTCATATCAACTGAATAATTAAGCATAAAGTCAAACTTTATTTATACAACTCTTATTATATGTGCACTCTTTTTTTTTTTTTTTCATTACTGCAGACCGAGTTACTCATCTCTCTTTTGATGAGAAAACTTCTTTTTTCTCCCAGTGTGTGTGGGAGGTGTGGTAAAGGATGTATTTTTTCCTCAGGGTTTTTTTTTCCCTTGGGTAGGTGACAGACCATGCTAACAATTTATGGATGATAGGGGGTGGGGGTTTCAAGCTGCATTCATGCACTGTTTAAGATGACGTTCTTTTCATTAAGATATTTTAATATACATATTGCAACAATGTTTGTGCAATGTAGGGGGAAAGGTTTGTGATGAATCTGTAAGAAATATTACAATGTCCGAGGTGGTGAGATATGCGTAGGAAGTAAAATTACTTAGTAAAAAACATTTTAAAGATCAGGTTCCTAAATATGATGGTGCTTATGCTACAGGAAGAACCAGTGCTCATGCTACGTAACAGCAGTCTGGCTCAGTAGCTTTTGTCTTCAAGTGTGGCCAGTGGAAGTCTGAGGAAAAGTATAATTAGGAAAAGCACAGAATCCTCCCAGAAGCTGTGCTGGCACTGCATACAACAGCGTTGTTTGCCGCACGTGCCGATGTGTCTAAGGCCCCTTCTAGCTACTGCAGCTATTTGTTGTGTTGAAACCACAGCAGCGCTGGCTTCCACAAAGGGCTAAAGAAATTCAGTTGTGACACTGGATACATATTCTTCCTGCCGCTACGTGGCCATTACTGCCTCCCCACTTTTCTAGTTTCAAGCTTACTATCTCTGTCTCAGGATACTCTCTGCTACATCTACTGGCATCTTCAACGTCAGTGCTAATTGATCCTCTGACAGTACGCACGAGAAATATCCTTTTCAATTGACGCAAGTCTAATTGTTCTTTTAAAAAAGCTAACTCTAACATTAGTGAGTTTTCATTATATTTTAACCCCCAAAATACCTTTAACACATTTTTAAACAAAATCTATGATACAAAGTAGTCTCAACTTGAACTTTAAAACAGCTGAATATAATTAAACTTTTAAGTACCAATAACTTTTTTTTCTTTTAATAAAAAGTAATACATGAATTAAGGTACAATACCTACTTTTTTATCCATTTTGTCTTTTTGTTTAACATGGTTTAGATTTTCAGTATAGGAAGATATTCCTGAGTTATTCTTTCCTCCTTTTTTCCTTCTGCAAAGTGGCTTGTCTGAGGTGGAACAAGATATGTCTTTTTGCTGGTGTAGGTAATTTTCTATTGAAAAGAGGTTGAAGAAACTTTTATTTTTATTCCCCCACATGCTAGAGCTTGCTAAATTTCTCATCATATCACTGAACTAACTTCTATGTTTTTACTATTTTCTGTAATTTTTATTCGAAGCCTGATACATTTTCTGGTTTACTTATATGTGTTTGAGTTTTGGATTTTTTTATTGGCCATTACTGTCCTGCAAAGCAATAGCTATTCGTATCTATTGGGAATGAACACAAGGTATTGTGCCTGCTTCCAAGATGGTTGTGGCATAAACATCATTTGCATTAATACTGCTAATTAAATGGGGGTGGTGGTTGTTGAAATACAGAAAACGAGTCAACACACCAAACTCATTTCACCCTGCAAACATACAATCTTGTTTCAGAAACTGAGAAAGATCCATCTTAAAACCATTTAGGCTTCTAGTGGAAGGTTATTTTGAGTTATTTCTTTTTAGAATGCCCTCCTCATTATCAAATTCACATATGTAAGTATGGATATGAAAATATTGTGTGTTCAGTTCTGAAAATGTGCGAGACGTTTGTATTTTTACTCGCAGAACATACTGAAGGACACAAGTGTTCTTGCAGTTCCATGTGGAACAGGTGCATATCAGAGATACTGCTAACGTTCATTCTCTTAAAAAATAAATATTCAATACATTAAAAATATTCAAAATACTTACCTTGTACCTTTGATTGAGGAGAATGACACTTCTTATGCTTATTAAATTTACAGGGTTGTGATGAATAGCCCTTTTTCAAAGCCTCCAGTGTTCTATTTGGAAAACAGTGCCGCTTGCTTAGTCGGTTAATTTTCAACTGAGCATATCCATGTACATGCCTCCCTCTGTACCTGCATTGCCAATGGCATTGAAAGGGTAAACAAATATGGGCGATTTAAAAGCAGGCAAAGTAGAATCATACCGCATCATCAGGCAAATTTAAGTCTAACAGCAATTTACTGCTGTGGAGGAGATGTTCATTTATGTCGACCCAAAAAAGATGAGGATTTTAGGCAAAAGAGCCACAATTATTTAATTAAATTTTTCCTCAACAGGATTCAGTAAACCCTTGGTTTGCTAAAAGAAAAGGATTCAGGAATTACAGATCCTTTTTCCTATAATGTGGAATTTTAAAACATATAATAAGTAACTCTATAAGGGCATGCTTATTCAGGTGTTTGGTGTATTAGAAAAATATATTACATTACATGATTAACAGTTTGGCCAGTTAGCTACTAATATGAATGACCTGAGCTTTCAATACCCTGTACTTAATTGAGTCACTACACTTGATAAAGCCAAATAAATAAATTCTTAGACCAGCAGGAAAAAAGAAAAAACCAAACCAAACCAAACCAAACAATACCCCAAAACCAAACCAGAAAAAAGTCCTAGAAGAGTATCACTAGACTCGATAACATAGACCTGAGTCTTCTATTTTTGTTCTTATGATCCTTCAAAATTGCAGTGCTGTTTGCCAAACTAGACATGGCGATTAAGTTACTGACACTGGTTTGTCCCCAAGGGAGTCACTCTGTCTGATTCTGTTCATGAAATAAAAGAAGAGGGATGTATGCACACAATATGTGTTTCTTATTGAAGCAATTCATCAGACATTCCGCTGCCTCACACTCTTGAAAGATTAGAGGCTAAATCTTCCACTGATATGACTTCCCATTAAATACGGAGAAACTGTGCTGACTGATACAATGTGCCTTTGACAGTTTTATACTCAAATTCTTCCTGCTTTTTATTTAAATGAATGATCCTTTAAACTACAGATGGTTTTGTTGGTTTGTGTTAGAACTTGATATTTATTCTTGTGAATACAAGTTCAGGATATAGATCTTCTGAGGACAAAAGGGTCTCACACACTGCTTTTAGCTGTTACAGGATTAAAAACTGAAGTATTTTGGTTCCCTTCAAACAAAAGTAAACGCTGACAATTTTGACAGATAAGAATCTGTGTAAAGTGAGAGTTAACTGACCAGTCATCTTTCGTTGGTATATGTCTGTTTCGCTTAGAAAGTCTGTTCCTGATAGTAAACAACATATTGGTATTTTTTATAGTTTACCTTTGTGGAACTACTGCAATGTGGGAATAGCTCTTTCTGAGAGATTTATTTTTTCCCCCGATTTTGACAGGGTTGAATTCTGGGGATGACTTTTTATTTTCTGTGGACTTTTTTACATCCATTTTAGCAAAATTATGTCTGTATCTAGGGAAGCTGAAAACCATATTCCTTACCATTTTGGGATGACTTTAATCGTTTTCTGTTTGTGGCTCCTCTTGAGTTTATTTGTTGAGAGTTTTTCTTTTTTGCAAACTACTGTTTTCTTCTTTTGCTCTGAAATATTTTTGAAATCACCACCAGAAGCTGCTGAGCTTAACTGTTGAGAATATTGGAAAAAAATGCTGTACATGAAAACTGTGAATTACATTAACTGAGGGACTGGAAATCTATGCTCTTTTTAAATGGCACTGAATAGCATAGTAGTTAAATAGCACAACTCTGGATTTTTCCTAGCATTTGTGTGTGTTTTCATCTAACCACTTTCTCCATCTACCTTTATGAAATAAAATTAAAACAACTCACTGCTTGTTGTTCTTTCATAAAGAGTATGTTCTTTCATATTCTTCTTCCTATATAAAAGTAAGCTTAGCCTTACAGAGCTGTTCTAAGATCTGTACAGTCTTCACTTACCTGAAAAAGAAAAGCTTTCAAGCCTTAAACACTTTACAGGGTGAAATTTAGTTTTGTTGACATTTCAGTGTATCTAAATGATGAGAGCTCTGGCACACAGTCTGTCTGCAAGTATCTCCAAGTATAATAAAGTCTTGACATTAAAAATGAAAACAGTGAAATACATATGCTGTTACAGAAAAATATATAATATACTCATAACGGGAAAAATCAAGAAATAGAAATACACTCTTCTCACTAGATACCATTCCTACTGAAGTTCTCAAGTGAAAAAAGACTTAAATATTCACACAAAAGTATGTATTCTTTGTGCATCAAATGAATATGTAGCTTATCTTATAAAAACATAAATTGTAAATTCTGTATCGACAAATGCCTGTAGATGTCCATAAACATACTTTTGATAATTCTTTTATTTTTCTAATAAGAGTGGGGAGGGTCAGCCAGTTACACCCTCTAGAGAAAGGAAATAGGATTATTAATATTACCTCCTGCAACTGTTGTCCTTTAGAAAAGGATGAAACCAATGTTTTTAAACTCCTGTTTGTTAAGCCATATGCCACAGTCTTGCTAATATTTTTCATTTTGAAAATAGAAATATCGTATTTTGACAGCGTGCATTCATTGCTAGATTCCTTGTTACAGATGTGCATGGAGGAATAAGCGGAGTCTGCATTCCCCTTCTGCTCAGCAGGCAGAGGAAGGCTTCTTGTTAAACAACACCAGGTTAATCGAGGTTCAGCATTTAGTGATGGGAAGGTGCTCTTCATGCTTGGTTCTGTCAGACTTCCAGAGTAGCAAGTCAGATTATTGTGGGGCAGCGCTGGGAATTCTTTACAGTGTGTGGTGAGAGTGTGGCAATAAAAAGTGCCAAAAGAATGGCAAAAATAAGTGGGGTTGTCTGTTGAGCTCTGAGAATGCTGCCTATCCTGCAGTGTTGGTGAAATGTCCTTAAGAATGCATGGACTTCCCCCTCGGTCCCATCCTATGACTGCTGGCTCTCCACCCTTGCTAGAAGCTGACGTCATTATCAGAGAGTCATTTTCTGAGCAAAGGTGATGTAAAACCTTTCTCTCTTCTTTGATGTCAGCTGATAGGAAAAAACCACTTGTATACATAGAAGTAAAGCATATTTTCTTCTTTGGGGTCTGTGTAGAGGAAGTAGTTATGCTCATCCACGCCTCTTCTGTTTGCCTTTGATAATTTAATTTATTTTTGTTCTGTTTGTTTTTCCAAGCATCTCTTACAATATCCTGCTGCCTGATGTTTTCGTTATAAAAGGCGTTATCTTCTGTGGTTAAGATATTTGTTGTTTCTGAATTGACTGGTGAACAAAACACTGGAGTTTTCCAGTTTGCATGTACATTCCATCGTAGCTCTCCTTTGCTGGCCCTTTGTCTCACTTCAAATTTTAAAGGGGACAAAATCACAGCACTAGAATGAGAACTGAGCAATCTGCTGTTGGAAGAGCAGGGGGGGTTGGCTGAGGTGTCTGTCACAGATGTGCAAGGTGTAATCTTTTGTTCTGATCTAAGCAAAAGTGACAAATCTGAGGTTCTCTTGTCTTGTGGCAATTTAAGGATATATTTTGGAGAAAAGGCATTTTGTTGTGGGACTGGAGTTAAATGAGCAGGTTGTAGATGACGAATTTTAGAAGACACGACAACAGCATTGTCATTGACAAGTGGTACTTTTGCTTCTGTTTTCACAAGACATGTTTTGACATTTTTATCTGTTGCGTTGTGCAAGGCAAAAGAGTTGCACTCACTTCCCCTTAATTCAGGCCCTAAAAATCCCACAAATGAAGCGTTTGAGATACCTGCTGAATGTGAAAGAAGGTTAACATCACTATAATTAAGAGCTTTTGTGGTGAGTTTGATTGTTTTCATATACTCCACATTCTCAGTACCTCCAGTGGATTCATTAATTCCTGTGCTTAATTTTCGCTCCTCTGCTTTACTGGAGAATTTCACTGGTGCTGTGGAAAGACACTGGGTGCTAGTGCAATAGACTCTCTCTGCTTCATTTACTGCATTGTTTTCGCTACTGGGACTAGAGCAGGACTTTGAAACAATGTTTTCTGGCTTCTCCACTTCAAATTTCAGCTTTTTTCTTTCTGATGGCAAATTCTGGGATTTCCCTGTGGATTCTCTGTTGTTGTTGCAAGGGACCCATGGAGGCATCAGGGCAAGCTGGCCAGTTTCCTTAGTCCTGCTATGGTTTCCATAATTGTTTGAAGTGCTTTTACAGTCTGATTCAAATGTTCTGGATTCTTTCCCAGGGCTTGGTTTTTCCCATTTGCTACTCTCTACTGGCAAGCAGTCATCGTTCCTTCTGTTAGTATTCAGCTGACACTGAATATTTTGAAGCCTGAGCTCACAACTGCTTGGAGTTAGTAATGTGCTGTTGCCAGCAGTGTATTTGTCTGTGTCACTGCCACTGAGGTCTTGGGAAGTTTTGCTCATTACAGTATGTGCACTAGCATTTACTGAATGTGATGTCTCCATTAGGTAGGTCACACTGTCTGCAGTTTCCTCCGAGGACACATTCTGTAGAATATGATTACCATTAGTACAGGTTTCTGATTTATCAGTGTTTGAACCTGTTGTCACAAGGGAGGACAGACTGTCACTTACAGAGCTCCTGCCATCTCTTGCCTCAGTAATTTCAGTACTGCTGACTGATTCCTTTGAATCAGGAGTGAAGCTTGTAGTGTCTGTAATCTTATTCCCCCTTTGTTTGATTTTCTTGGCATTTTGACTGCTTTTCATTTTCTGGTAGATTTTCTTAAATGTTTCATCTCCATACATTTGCCATTTTTCTTGAGAGAACATCTTTAACTTCCTTTGATTGTGTTTCTTATTTTTAGCATTGATTACTTCTCCAGCCCCAAGCTTTTTACTCCCTTGCAATTCCTCCGATGGAGGAGGATGATCAACCACATTACTTAGTGGCAAATCATCCACTGCTGTTTGTCTGACTAGAGCTCGGGGATGGCTATTAGGAAAATCCACTGAATTTGCAGCAAGATTGTTGCTAGGCAGCATACTAGCAGTGCCTGTATTTACAGACTGCTTAGTAAGAGAAAGTGGTTTTGAGCAACCTGCTTTGTCATGTACCATTCTTGTGCCCTCCACAAATGGCAAAGAGTTGCTTCGTGTGACAGGCACAGTATCTATCGTTGTAGAAAACTGGGTGGGAACTGAATGAAAAAACATTGGCTTGCCTTTTTCTAGGGGTGCAAAGGTAGATTTTGCTGAACACAGGGAAAGATTCTTTTTCTTATTTACATCACAAATTCTGATGTCAAAATGGAAAGAGTCTTTGTATGTATAAGGCATTGGCAGATCAATGCTTCCCTGTTTAGAAAGGACTGTTTTTCTGGGCCTAACATTGTCTAACTGGGTGTCATCCACCACACTTTTGTTATGAGAAATAAGTTTTGAAATGTGTTCTTCCAGCCTCTTTTTCTCTAGCATCAAGGCTGTAGCTTTCTCAGCTGCATCTAGCTTTGCACTGCTTCCGGAGGCACACCTTAAGCTGCTGAAGGCAGTTTCATTTTCCAGTTCTGTGCTGTGTTCATAGAGACTATGCAACGGGCTGGATGATGCCATCTGTTGCTCTGTACTGTCAGAGCGTGACAGATACCCTGAGTCAGTGCTCTCACACTTCTTTAGCTTGCAGTCAAATGGCTTGTAATCCCACTGTTTTTCTGAAGTGGTTGCTTGTTGCCTTTGCAACTGAATATGCTTATTGGCGGTTGGAGTTCTTTGCTCCTGTATCTTCTTTCTCTGGCACTGACCATTTGGCAAAGCTCCTGGAGATGATAAACTTTGAGGTTCTCTTTCAGGAACTCCCTGATTAGGCTTTGAACTAAAGGACTGATTCGTTGTTTCTTGATTTTCTGAACCAAATGATGAATTACTTGTTGCTGGCAGTGAAAGGTCGTTAAGAAGTTTCTTAGTGTCTGTTACAGCACTGGGCTCAGAGCTCATTTGTTTCATCTGTATCCCCTTGTCTTCACAGGTGCTGCTAAGTAGTTTGCTGCCTTGATGTGAGGTCATGCTTTCTGTTGATTTCTCGTTTTGCTCCGACATGGCACTGCTGTCAGAGTCTGAGGGCAGCCTGGTATTGTTGACATGTGTTTGAGTTCTTCTGTGTTTATACAAGTTGCTTTGGGTTTTAAATGCAATACCACAAGTGGTGCATGGAAAGGGCCTCTCTCCTGTGTGAGAGCGAATATGTTTCTCAAGGACACTTGGCTTCAAACAATCTCGTCCACAGTGTTTGCAGATGTATTTCCCAGCTTTTTTTGATTTTCCTGGGCTTCCAATAGCTGCATTGACACAAGAATTTAGTGATGATAAAACTGGTAAAGTGCTCACTATGTTCAGTGTTAGAGTTTGCCCAAGTTGCTTTTGAAAAACAGACTGAGGCTGATCTGTGCCTTCTGAAGGAACAAGTGGATTCAGGATTAGAGGTATGTTACTGGTGTCTAGATTTACACAGCTCCTGCCAGGCCCTAACTGACTGTTTGGCTGAAAGCATCCTGCCTGGACGGGCTGATACAGTGGTATGGTAAGGGCTTTTAGATACACAGGTTGGGACAGTGCTTGTTCCTGTTGAGGAATCACACTGCATTGGCTGAGATCTGAAGAACCCTGGGCAGGCGGAAGAGGAGAGGTTGGAACCGGTCGATCTGCTGGTGCAACTGTAAGACCAGGCTGCTTCTGTGCCTCCATTTCAAAGGTTATCTGCCATATGCTCATGTATCTGTAAGGGAGGGGAAACGGAACAAGCAAGAATCTTCAGAGAGCAAAATAAAATAAACACTTTCAACTGCTGGACCGGGAAGATTAGCGATTAAGAAAATCACAAATCTTATGTACAGGCATTATACAGACAATAATTACTTCATTTTCCAATTAAATTGATTTATCTTTCATTTCTTAGCTAGAAAATTAAAGTTCAGTACAGTGTAAAGAACATTGAGCATTGCACTTAAAACCTACAATAAATACCCAAAGTATTAGAAATAAATCTGAGTATCAGATTTGCAAATGGAGGCTCTCAGCACCCCAGAAATAATACAGTTTTAATTTTCTGGAACCATATTCCCCATTATGTACCATGTTTTTTAATTTAAGAATTTACATTACTAAATGTTAATATAGAAACACAGAACAATTAAAGTTAAAAGGGACCACAGGAGGTCTCTAGTCCAAACACCTGCTCAAAGTGGAGTTAGCACTGAGGTCAGATGAGGTTGCTGAGGGTGTTACCCAGCCTGGTTTTGAAAACCTCTGAGGATAAAAACTGCACAGCTTCTTTGGGCAAACCTGTTCCAAACACAGGACATTAAACATGGCTGCGTGTTATCCGCGTTTACCCAATTTAAGTGAGCTAAGGCTAAACACATTGCTGCAAGTGACGCAAAATGAAAATGTGTGAACAAAATTAAACTGATGTTCTGTTTTACAAGTGAGATTACATAAATATGTACGAAGTAGAAAAGACAGTATCACAGGAAAATAATGGGATAAATTAAAGCTGGCTTTTGTGTAGCCCAAATTAATTTTGTCTAATTAAAGGCAATATTATGGTATATTGCTTATTTTTAGATGCTTTCAATGTCAGATGAAAACATTTTACGGACACAGTTTTTGGAAAAAGTGAACCTATTGTTACGAAATGTGTCCAAATACATTCAGGGTTGGTGCTGGTCCAGACTACTACTTATTTTAGCAAAAATTTGTCTTGTCTCTTTCTTTTCTTAGAAACAAACTAGGAAACTATCAAAATAAGCTAATTGAAAATTATCTTTGGAAGAGCTGATAGAGGCATCAGCATAACCTCTTGTAATTATTGTTTGAGTGAAAATTAGAAGGTGAACTGTGAATGTTTATTCAAATTCTTATTCGGCTATACTCACAGTTCCGTATCTGTTGGCTGTTATGAATAATAGGCTGTTCAGTGCAAACAGTCATAAAAGCCCCATTTGAAATAACATAATCAGTGGCTAAATGTGAAATCTGCAATTTGTTGCCTTACTGCATAATCTGTATTGGTGTTTCTGTACCTTCCTTGGATCATTTTAATAGGTAATCATTACTGGGAAACAGGAAAAAAAATTACTTGAAAATGTTGCTTGAAATTTGGACTGGTTCCATGTGACACACACAGTATGTTACCATTATTTAAAGTAAAATCTCTGTTGCATGTAGCTACTGAGAATTTTGCAAATAATTCACGTAAAGGAGAAATGGCAAACTTGATGTAATTGTCTTTGAGTATTCCTCAGTTACTATTACAGCAGTTAATAAAGCTGGTAAGTTGGTATAAAGTTGGATGGAGATCCAAGAGAAGTTCTGTTACTTCAAAACCGAAAATGATAGTGTTTCACATCACATGAAAAAATGGAAAAATAACTTTCTATTAATAATCAAATGGAACAGGTTAAGGTCAACAAGTTATGTGCTCAATAATAAATGTAATTAGCATCTTGATAAATAGACCAGGAATTCAGGTAGTTTTCATGTTAAATGTATTCATCATTGAAACAGAAAGATAAAACAACTCTCTTGGTTATCAGTCTTCTGCAAAGGAAAAGGTTTTGCGTATTGGGATATTGCCTTTAATCCAACTGATTATTTCATCCCTATGTGTAGCTCACAGTGCAACTGTAAATCCTTGTCTCATTCAGCAAGAGAAAACTAATGCACCAAGAACCCGGTAGCTATTACTCTGCACTCCTTACTCTGCACCACTTCTGCAAGTTCTGTTGCTGGCTGGCAACTTATGTTTCACAGCCAAGGCTTCTTCCAGTTTCTCTCTGATCTGCTTTGCTTACTGCAAGAATTGGAAAACTGGAGGAAAAAACAGCAATGCAGTCCCTGGGATGTGTTCTCTGACGCCTTCTGGTCACGAGCAAGGCCATTGGCTTCTCTGCATGCATTACATGCATCAACAAAACTGCTGATGAGCCATTGACGTAACTGAGAAGCTTGCTACCAACTGCAGTGGGCTTAGGGTTAGACCATTTATAAGAAAGGTATCAATGTCTGATGGGACTCTTTGTCTTCACCCAAAGATTTTAGTGTAACAAAAATCCCAGGAAACAACCTGTAAAATGAACTGATCTGCGCAATGTGTTAGGTTTTGCCTTTTCTCCTTTCTCATGAATTTTATAAATCAAACTCAGATACCAAGCATGAACTTTTCTTGTCCACTTCAGAGATTTCTACATGGAACAATCACTTAAGTGGCTATGTAATATAGGTATTGACTAGATTGATGAAAGAATGTTAAAAGAATATGGCTTGTTAAAGGAATTGAGTTATTATCCATATTCTGCAGGGTGGTTAACACTATTGGATGAAAGTGGATTTCTCTAATTTGCAAACTGAGGTTACAGACATTTCAACTTCATTTAGGATGGTTCTTAAGCTATACAGACACCTTCATTTATAACAATTTAAACACAGCATACAATAAGACCAGCGGCAAGTGATAAGACATGAGCCCATGAGTCTCATAAACTAAGCATGCAGTAGTTTTTTTAAAAGATGTAAAAATAAAGAGAAATGG
>NW_009632849.1:25936-30957 GCF_000690535.1 Cariama cristata | reverse complement strand
CAGATTCTTGTGCACCTCCTTGTTGGCAGGGCAAGGGAAACTGAAAAGTCATTGACTTCAAGTCAAGTACAGTAAGCACTAAGCAACAACTAAAACATCAGGGTGTTATCAACATTATTCTCATACTAAATCCAAAACACAGCACTTCTACTAGGAAGAAAATTAATTCTATCCCAGCTGAAGCCAAGACACATACATTCTCCATAGCACACTTAGTTCTTTAGTTTTTTCCTCCTCTCTTCCAAAAAATATTTTTCAAATGTTGGGAGGGTCTTTCCTCCTTTCTTTTTTCTCTTATCCTCTGCAGTCAACAACTGGGTTTTTCTCAGCAATAGAAAACACCTGATCAGTCCTAATGGATAAACACTAAAATGTCAGTTTGGAGCAATACAGTCTTCTTCTGCCCACATTCTGCAGTATTTTCAGTTGGAGCCCTGTTTAAATTTGAACCAATTCCAGGACTCGGGTGGGAAAATAGCCTTTCACAAGCTCTTGGTAGGTAGAATAAAGCAAGCATTGAATGGGCACAGATAAAGGCAGATGAGGCTCCTACTTTTAAGATCAGAGAAGTACTCATATTTCGAGAGTTTTTTTCCCTGTAGTGTATTTCCTACAAAACCTTACAGACCTTTCGTTTGAACAGTATGAATGTGTATGACATTTTATCAACTAAAAACATTCCCTCCTCAAAAGTTTCCCTATACTCCATGTAGTGGTAATTCTCTAGATTACCCTTGTAAGTACTCAAGTGAATATTTATCATTGCCTCAAGAAAAAGTAGGATGGAAGAAAAGAATTTTTAAAAAAACCCTTCAAGCTATATGTTCACTGTATCTCCGCAATCAAATGGGACAAAATATTGGACTGCAATTCAATTTTGGTGAATATTCTGTATGTCCTTGTGAGAACAGTCAGTTCAGATGGAGCATAAGACATCAGCCATTTTCTGAGGAAAGCTTAAAACATCAGAAGTAAAAAGAAAGTGATATTCTGGTTAAAACATTCTCTACATTCAAAGACAGCTGCAACATTTTGGGGATTAATATTCCACCCATGATTCTCTATGTGTTTTAAAGGTTGCCAAAGTACTTGCTGAATGAAAACTTTTCGGAACCACTTCTCTTTCCTTAAGGATTTGGCTGAATAAAAAAAGAAGAAAGGTACCTGCAGATGCAGGGGACAGCAGAACTTGGTCAGAGAGCATTTTCTGCTGAATGGGAAAAAACTTCGGCTATTTCATAGAATCACAGAATGATTGGGGTTGGAAGGGACCTCTGGAGATCATCTAATACAACCCCCCTGCCAAAGCAAGGTCACCTACAGCAAGTTGCACAGGAACGCATCCAGGTGGGTTTTGAATATCTCCAGACAAGGAGAGTCCACAACCTCTCTGGGCAGCCTGTTCCAGCACTCTGCCACCCTCAAAGTACAGAAGTCCTTACTCATATTAAGATGAAACTTTCTGAGTTTCAGTTTGTGCCCATTGCCCCTTAACCTGTCGCTGGGCACCACTTTAAAAGAGTCTGGCCACATCCTCTTGACATCCACCCAATGTACACCATTACAGGTATCTCTAGTGAAGTGCAGTTGTTCTGATGAAACAGAAAATGAAGAGAGCAACAAATTCCACTATCCTTTACATTTCTGTAGAGCATAAGTTCTCACACAAACATCTTACCCTACCAGACTGCTGGTATTTTCAGGATAGTCTCAGTATAAAAATAATGCTGAAGTTTTTGGGCAAGCCAGACAACTAGCAAAATGTGTATGCAGATACATGTAAATATGTCTCAATAAGTCAAGATTAATTTGCTATGCTGTTTAATGAAAGATCTGTCTCCAGTATCAGTGCCACCTTAAAATGTATACATGAAGAGTGTTATTACTTCAGTATAATATGCAAAAAACCTCAGAACTTTACTTAAGCCGTATCTTCCCAACAATATAGTGAAGCCACTGAAATGAAGTAAGCATGAACAAAATGAGAACTCAATTTAAAATGGTCTGATGGGAAATCATTCCTAACTTCATCCACCTGACTGCTACACTCTAGCCTTCCTGTTTCATCATTTAATTTCTTCCCAAAGAATCCATCATCCTCTGCAAAGTCATAACTTCCAAGTTTTTGAACATAGAGCCCAACAGAATCTGTCTTTTCTTTCAAACAAGAGAAACAAAACCCCTCACATACTACAGCCAGAACTATTCAGACCTTTCTAGCCACTGCAAGATGCACTAACTCCTCTGCATCACTTCTGTCCACCACAAACTTCTTGTGTGTCTCTAAGTTTCTGTTGGTAAGATTCGTTTAGAAAAAAGATGTCATCATTCCAGGATAGTATATTTCTTGATATGAGCTTCATTTGATACGATAAGTTATAAAAACATGAAAGCTGAGATGAAAACAGACTTTGAGTCAACTCTGTAGAGTTCAGGATGTCACAGGTGCTCTGAGAATGTATGCTGACACATGCCACAGTAGAATGAGAAGAAACACATCGGGAAAACCACAGTTCTTTTAGACTGCAAACTAGCTAGTTCCTACAAACAGGTAATGATAAATTTGGGGCAGGTGAGGGCAGTTGTGTTTTGTTGCTTTTGTTTTGTTTTGTTTTGTTTTGTTTTGTTTTTAACAAAGAGATATAAAGTTCAAGAGTGGGTGAAAGTCCTGCAATGAACTTTCACATGACTGGCAACCAAACAAAAGCAGCGCTTACTACATTATTCATCCAGCACTCTTGTCAGAGATATTCAACATGTGTAGTCTCATGCTAATGTTTAAAGAGGAGGAAGTGGTGCAATCAAATAAACTGAATGTTTTCATAGTAAGGAAAAAACTCCACTGAAAAAAAATTTGGATGAGGCAAGTCACTTATGGACAAAGATGGAACTGGTTAGATTCAATAACATTTGAAAAGTTGAGAAACCCTGCAATACTATAAACATATTATTGTCAGGAACCATATGGGAAAGCTCTGTAAAGCCCTATTTAAATTAAAGTACACATACATTTCTTTAATGCAAAAAAGCAGCAATATATAGTACTTGGCACCATGTACTGTTTTTATTTATTTGGGTGGTCACAGGTTGTACATGGCCACTATACTAACTAATAGTCTAGGGAGAGAAATATTAAGGCAGAATTAACAACTTTCCCAGGCTATGCACAAAATCTAAGCCAGAGCTGCCTGGTAGTTGGCAGTCAGTTTTTCTAAAAATAAGTCAATCGTACCCAGAGAGTAAGCAAGAGGCATGGCAGCAGTTCCTTATGCTGACTGTATTTTCAACTTTCTACAGCAGAAACTTGTTTTGTTACGTACCTCAGCTGTGCAAAAGAAGGATTTAAATGAAATACACTCAAATCCTTCGACTTAGTCCTACACGGAAACCTCTGAGCATGAGTAAATCTCACTGAAGTCAGCAAATATGTTGAGCTCTTTACAGCACCTGCTTGCACACACTCAGTGTTGAACAGTCACGTGGAAGAGGATGTCAAGTGCTTGGAGAATGCTGTCTCTGTGGGTGTAACCACTCAAGTCAATAATGTCTGTGAGGTGAGTGGTGTCACCTATAGCAGAAATACGTCAGTCAGTCTCATGTAGCCAGGAAAAGCCAGAAATTCAGGTTTATCTATCACATGGACTCTGTCAGAGTAAAAACAAAACAAACCAAAAAAGGACCATTATAACAGACTATGAAGATCCCTAGTCAACCTCTTCACAAAAGAATCACTTTGCCAAAATAGTTTCCCACTGTCTTTTCCTTGAAAGAAAAATCATATCCTGCTGCAGCCAGGCTACCTCTTCTGTCACTCAAGCTCTGAGTGAGAGATATGAAGTACATACTTATTACAAGGTCTGAAAAGCTGTATATTGTCCTCACAAACAGGCATCTATGTACTTGATTTGTTTAATCTTATTTCCCGTTGACATCTGTAGAAATGAGAACAGAGCAGTTCTACTAAATGTGCAGCCATTCACAAGTCACCAGAGATGCACAAATGTGTTTGCCTGTTACGGTGGGTTTTAATATTTAAGCTATGAAAACGAGATACACTAGAGAGCCAAAGGATTAAATCTTTTTAATAAAAAAAAAACATTAGAGTAATCATAGGGTTGGAAGACTTATTATTTTCTAATTACATATAATTTTGTAAGTTCTCTGGGGCTTATGGAACTTATTCTTTAAATGCTAGTGATCTGAAAACAAGACTGTGCTGCAGGACTTGTTTCAAGTACAGTGCTAGAAAAATTATTTCATTTTTTGCACATAGTATATATCAGGCTCTTATGTACAAGGTTAGAGAAAAGGTTATTAATAATTGATGTAATCAAGTGCTGGAGTTTTCTTTCTCATTTAGGTCAACATTTTGCATTCTAAAAAGTATTTGCAATACTCCTTGGGACAGAATTAAAACACTCAAAGGATAGGGAAAGGTTTTTTCTCATTGAAATGGGGACAGTCTCTGGATGAAAACCATTCAGCAGAATTTAACAATCAGGAAAAATCTGCTCTGAAGCAGCATTACACTACTTAATGCAAGAGACAGCATTTTTTTTTGAGGTAGGTGTAGACCAATTAGGCCCAAACAAACATTTTACTTAGCAGTGACTCACCTTGCCCAAGAGTGAACTGCAGTCTGGGAAGGCAATATATGCTGCATGTTGTCTTTGGGATGCTATGGCAGAATTCACGAGGCATAAACATGAAAGCAGGGAATACGGTTCATTTTTTTTTTCAGCATTTGCCTCTTCCCTGCTCCTTTTGAGCTGCCTTTCGTTTGTCTCTTGAGCTGAGGTCATGTCCTACACCTCTCTGAGATGGTCACTGTACTTTGTCTGTGAGGGACAACGCAAGTCAAGGAGTACCCTTGGTTCTTGCCCTTTCCATTCACCTTGTCAGGGAGTAGGCAACATAGAATTATAGAATAGTTTGGTTGGAGGGGACCTTAAAGATCACCTAGTTTCAGCCCCCTGCCATGGGCAGGGACACCCTTCCCTAGACCCGGCTGCGCAAAACCC
>NW_009632849.1:0-25854 GCF_000690535.1 Cariama cristata | reverse complement strand
CAGAGCAAATAGTTTCTTTTTCCATGCAAAATCTTTAGTTATCTACATTGTCATGGGTTAAGATCACAGATCAACAAGATGTGAACATTACATAGACTTTTGTGCAGAAAGAAAGACGGGAAGGTGAGACTCAGTCCCAAATGCAGTAAATGTGGCTGGAGAGAAGCAAGAAAATCCTTTTATGGTTAGCAGTTACACCAAGTTAGGCAAAGGTAGAGTGATGAACTCCCACTTGTCCTGAGCACATTTATAAGTAGAGCTGTGTATGTTTCATAACCACATAAGAGTGTCAGATGAACATTGTCAAAAGCTTCATTATTATGTAGTGAGATGCACAGCACAGTTTTCTGATGATTCAGTGTATGAAGAGGGTATGTGAGCTCTTTCTCTCCTGATAACAGCTCTCAGCTTTTCACCTTTAGTGCCAGACTTAAAGTAGAAAGATCTGTCTGTTTTCACAGTGACAAAACCTACAGAAATATCCCTGATCCATCATGAGTAATCTAAATGCAGTTTTCCCTCTCTCTCAGCAATGCAAACAAACTATTTTTATCTCTGTCTCATCTCTTCTGTTTTCATCTTTTCCATAATGACATTAAACTCAATAACAAAGTCAAATGTATGTAAACACTCAGTAAAAGCTTCTTTGAAGTTTGGTTAGTGCAATGGATTGATTTAACAGGATTCACATCTAGATTTTGAGCAGCCAGAATGAGTGGACTCAAAGTAGTACTGACAAAAATTTTTGCTATCTTATCCTGACGTAATGTGGCAATGAAAAGCATTATCATGAGTCATCACGCATGTGTCATTTACCATGTCAGGCGTGGCTGCAAAAGGATCAAGCACTATATACTTTCAGTAACAAGCTCACTTCAAGTCCACATTATTATGCATTACCAGGACTCACCAAATTGTTTGCAAACAAGCTGTCCAGTGAATTTAACCCTGATTTCTGGCCTGCTTCCTACAAAGACACTATTCAAACATACTTGTTATTTCCCACAACCAGCCTGGAAAAAGGCAATCTAACAGCTCCCAGTCAATTCAGTTGGCTTCAGATGATCATGAGACCACGTCATCTGCACCGATCCTTCCCCAAATTACTAATTGTCAAGTACCAACAGCTGTTCTGCACTAACAAGGAGAGTAAGAGCATATCCGAGGTTGTCACTTCTCACATGCAAAGTCAGAACTTGTGGAAAACTTCTTTTCATTGTGGAAATGAATCCTTGCTTATTAAAGGGAAGTGTTTATAACAGTAGGTTATCACTATTATTTTTAGTTTGTAAGAGGTGTTTTCAGCACACAAAATAAGCCAGGTCCTTGGAGGTCATTCATCTCAGCAGAACAACTTCCTCCTCCTTACAAGCACTGAAATACATGTATTTTCTCCACATGCCATCTGTAAGCAGAGGATGCAATCTGTTTACGGGCCCTCTTAAGGGGCTGCATACACCTGTAGTGGGGAAAATTAATTCAATCATTAAGAGTACTGGAGTAGCTCTAAAGCCCACTTAACTTTCTAAAAGGTTTCCTTTCTTACCAGGCTTGGGATAAGCTCCAGCAAGAGAAGGGGCAGCATTTTCTGGTTTTTGGTTTGGGTTTTTTTTTTTTTTTTTTTTAAAATGTATTCAACACCCAATCTTTGCAAGCAGGGGAGGGCAAGCTGTTGAGTCTAAGAACACCTATGCACAAGTAAAATTGGATTTTTCCTTGAGAGTGCTGGAACTGCACTTTATAAACACTGATGAAGTTTTCCGTCTCTTCAATGAAATTCAGGCTTGGAGTTGTGAGCCTCTAACTATGTTCACACTTAATTGTAATTCTCTGAATATTCCTCTTTAAAGCAACAGGGCCTTCCGTATGCTTCCATATATTAAGCTCATATAGAGCTTTTGAGGCACAAGCACATTGAAAGCTACAGGCAAAATAAAAAGATTTTTGCTATTGTTTAGTATTATGGTTCTGATTGTGGTAATTTTATTGTCTGATTCACCGAGCAGACTTGTAATGGAACCGAAACTGTTAAAAAGATACTTGGGGATATATTCTTGTTAAAAATAAGTTTTAGTTCATTTGGAAACGTTTTATGTTCTCAATAGAAAGACAATTTGTTCTGCAGAAGCACAGGGCTGATAAAATTGTCAAAATTTATGACTTTTACTATTTTTTGCCTCCCTTAACAAGGGTTCTTCACCCCTGAAAAAATGTGTTTTAAGACTATGCTGGAACAGTAAAGGGGCTGATTGGTGTACCACCACAGAAAAGCAAGTTAATTTGTCACATAACAGGGACATGGCATATCTGAAAGTGACTCAATATCGCATACAAAGTTCAGAATTTATGGGAAAAAAACATAAATAATAATACCAAGAGAGAAAGGATTTTTGCATATAGCAGAGATTTGTGCGTATAGCAGCATTTTTTGACACATCTATCAATAACAGGATGAGAAAGAAGGGAATAACATTTACCTTTAGACTAATGTGCCTTAGGAATGACAGTGTACGGCAGAATTGAGCAGCAAGCTAGCAAAGACCCACAGGTCTACAAGGCACTGACAGGGCATTCTGCACTTCCAGGTAGCTGGAGCTGAGCAAGAGGCTGACCTGTAGCTGCCCTCAGATATCTCTAGGCTCAGGGCAATTGCACCAGCTGCTGCTGGTAATTTTAATATCTTGCATTTGAGCTCCAAACTGCAATACAACTCTTTCTCCTCCCAGAAGATTCTTAAAACCAAAGAATAAAAACAGCAGTGGGCAAGTTTGACTTTGTCAGCCAAAGTGCTTCCACTTCTAGCTGACTGGAAGCCATGTATCTTCAGAGTGCCAAAGTAATCGTTACAGTCTGCTATTTAATGCTTAAAAATTGGAGTGGAAGTATGGATTTCCAAGGTTGCTTCCTGTATAATACAATAAAAAGCTGAGAACTGCAATCCTCCTGCCACTCTGGAGCTGTAGTGGTGTGAAATTGTAACATAGTGGGACAGAAGGACTAGGGTCCTCCTATGTCAAAAATAGCATTTTAACAGTAACACATACAACAGTACAGCACTCTCTTGTGAGATGCTCTTTTATATAGTGCAAATACATGATGTTGACAACTTTCCCTCATTGTGCTTTTCCGTGGCAGCTGCCAACCTAATCATTTGGCAGTAACTTAGATAGGGTCTCTGCATCCTCAGTTGAGCTCAGCACCTTGATGCACAGGATCTAGCTGAACAACTTCATCTTTCCACTACACTCAACAGTATAAAACTGCATCATACAATTACATGTAAGGGTTTCATCGCTGTCACAACAGTGTTGTCAGACCAAAGGGTTTGTATGAAAGGGTAACAAACCTTTTTATCAGTGGAGAAGTGAAGTTGTTTCAGCCTGTACGGTTGAGGGTTCATACACATTTTTTCCCTTGGCATTATATGGCATGAAACGGAAGAGATGTCTTTAAGGTTGTTGCCCCCTTATGATAACAATAACCCAAACCCCTGGATACTATCATAGCCAAACAAATTAAGACTAGCTAGGAATATGAGCTCCTGTTAAAAGTTGTCAATGACACTAAAAGAAATTCTCACAGGAGATCATCTTTCATAGAATCATAGAATGCTTTGGGTTGGAAGGGATCTATAAGGGTCATCTAGTTCACACCCCACTGCAATATGCAGGGACATCTTCAACTAGATCAGGTTGCTCAGAGCCCCATCCAGTCTGGTGTTGAAGGTTTCCAGGGATGGGGCATCTATCACCTCTCTGGGCAAGAGAAGATAGCAGAAGAGCATCAGGGAAGCTACAGCTGCAGAAATGGCTTTCCAAGCTGTGTGCATGTGCCAGTATTGCACCCATCTAGCACTCATTATCCTAGAGTCACTTCCTAGGTGATTTCAGACAAAGGTAGCTTTGCAATGAAGATCCCCTGCAGAACCTTTCACTGAGTAGCTAGAGAATGTGTGGGCCTGGAATAGAGAATAAAATGACACCAACTTCCAAATATCTGCCATCTTCCTATCTACAGACAGTTCAGCTATCCTTTGCTTAAAAGACATATGATGCCATTCAGAGAAATAAAACATTCCAGGTACATTTTTTGTGAAAAAACACTTAATTTTTTTCCACCGTTCATCTCTTACAGCACTGTACTGTGTGCTGAAACTGTGTTAGGCTAGACATTCACCAAGCATGTCGACCTAGGAGTGAAAATGTCAGGGGCAAGTTCCATATTTTTAAAGCTAGCCAGGTAAGCTAAATATCTCTGGGCAAGTTACTGGACACCAAAGCCAATAGAAAGTTCCTCATTTATTTAAAGTCATTGTTTTTATAGTTAAGTAGAATCCTCATTAGTATAATTGTTGACAATTGATTGTGTGATAAATAATATTGTAGTTTTACTTAAGTCATAGTAGACAGGCGATCTGAAAGAATGTAAGTTTCCAGGTACCCAAGTATAGGGACGGAGACAGGGTTACATTGCTTTGGCTGACACCACTTATCTTAGCCATGATTAGCCTCTTCCTGGATGTCACATTCCCGCCCCTATATGAAAGAGAGGATAAACTGCCAACTTGGGTTTGCAATGTAGTTGAAACAATAGAGCACAAGCACCGGAATAAGAAGTCTAACTGAGAGGAAGACTTTGAGCCTTCACACCACGACCCCCAAAGACCCCTAGAGAACAGTGTGCAGATGCAAGTCGGAGGGTATAGATGTAAATAACTTCAGGAAAATCATTTAAATATGTATAAGACTTCTGGGAAATGACATGAATATGAATGACTGTCCTAAATAAATTTGTGGAAGTTAGACTAACCCGTGTGCATGCAGGAGGATCATGGAGGTGATCTCCCATGCACCCAGCACTGAAATAAACCTTTGCTTCACATACTTTGTCCTCTCTTAAAAACTACGCAGGTGAATGTTTCTCACAATTGTCAGAAGTGAAAAAATTAATTACTATACCTACTTAACATATTTGGCTTTTTGCTCTGACACTAAAGGTCCAACACTGCTCTCAGGCTCACTGGGAAAATACCATAGATTTTGGTAGGAGTTTATCAATTTTATATTCTAGTTAATGACAACAGTGATTAGCTTACAGTTTGCTCACCTGAAATATTTATTATTTTTCTTTTATTTCTGATGATTTTCTGGCCATTTTGTGCAACTTCCTTACTTAAGCTTGTTGGGAATATTCAGTGAGGTTCACTCTGAGATTAAATATGTTTCCAGATTTTTTCCTGTATTAATTACTTTTCAGATCAGTCATGTAAGTAATCCTAGTAAAACAAATTCATCCCCTGGAACCCCATTGAGTCAACGCATTTACCTCCATTCTGACTTTAGATTCTTTGCATTCTTTGGTCTTCTAAGCAGAAATTGAGTTTTACTACACATCAATATAAAGAAACACCTCCTACACACCCTGCAGTGCATAAAGGCAACTGGGGCTATTCATGTAAAGCTAGCAAAACCTATACCCTAAGCCTTACGATAGAGTTCTCTTTATCTGGTCTTCCTTGCATTTGTTCTACATTGACTTTTTTTTTTTTCTGAAAAAAAAAGATTTTCTTTCTCTTATTACTTGCCCGAGGAAGAAACATTTTGCCAAGGCTATTCATCCAAAATTGAAAGTTGAGTGATAACTCTGAGTTAGCTTAATGGACCAAGCTCTGGCCTTTCACCTCTGACAGTGGTAAAAACATAAGGCCTTTGTTTATTCATATTATAGGTACATGGGAGGCAGCTGTGAACAATGGTCCATAAAAATGATTTCCTAATGACTTAAATAGGTGATTTGGAAAGCCTGATGCAAGGCTTGTGTTAGTGTGTATGGTGTATAGATGTGTACACAAGCATGCATAAGAAATGGATTCTTCATGTTGGCACATCACTCAGCATTTTCCAGTTAAAACACTATATCAAGGACTTATGTCATATATCGTGGTACTATTTAATCCCTAGTGCTCATTGCATAATTAATAAAAAATAAAATAGTAGATTCTATTGTAAAAAAAAAAAAGTTCGTTCTATCCCAAGGTTAAAGAAATTCCAACATCCTTAAGAGTAATCTTAATTCAGTGTCAAAGCATTTGTTAGAGAGAAACATAATTAGTGAATATCTTAAAGCACTAAAAAAGGTTCAACTTTATATTTAGAAAGTAGTTTTTATTTGCATGTGAAATCTATGCCGTGACCAGACAAGCTCTCAATAGTTCAGCAGTTTTTACAAAGACCCTCTGTACACATCTGCTGCAATCCCTCCTCTGCCTTGTGTACCCTCATTGTAACTATACCCTTTCTGACAACTAACAAGGGACATAACTTGATCCACACCAGCAAGATCATACTCTCTGATGCCATCAACTTAACTCCCATATTCCATTAATAGGAAAGATTTCATTAACGTTCAGGAATGATTTGCAAATTAATTGTGTTTTGAATCCTTCTAATACAGAACAGTGTTCTTGAGTTTAATCTGTCAAATTAATCCCTCTGAGTGCAGCTAAGAGAGGCAATAATCTTGGGAAATAGCCAGGAAATTGAACCTAGCCTCAAATTTCAATTGCTTTTATCAATGTTGTTATTAGTTTCTGATGTAGGACTTGAAAATAATCCAATTAAATTGCTTCAGGAAAT
Organism: Cariama cristata; assembly: GCF_000690535.1. Lineage (NCBI taxonomy): Eukaryota > Metazoa > Chordata > Aves > Cariamiformes > Cariamidae > Cariama > Cariama cristata. The sequence goes on along the minus strand of NW_009632849.1, from coordinate 19,219 downwards.
GGCACTGTATGACAACAGATACTATTTGGCTTCCTGCATATGTAGAGCGTGTGTGTGTGTGTACAAACTAAAAAGCTAGGGCAAACATTGCAAAGGAACAGAAGACAGTGTAAAGAAAAGCCGTGCGTTTCTTGTCAGAAGTATACAGATTAGGTACATTAAAATCAGAAAATATTTATTATAGTCTGAGACAGTGCAAGAACAATGGATTGATCGTTGCTGCTGAACACTTTATTTTCTATAAGCATCCCTATGGTGTTGAGGGACTGCTGGGCAAGGTGAGAAAGATGAAATGTCTATTTTGAATTAATACCCATTGCTTTGCACTGACAAAAGTAAATTTGTTTCCACAGGACAATCATTATTAAGGCTTTCAATCTTTAAAAATATTTTAATCTTTTCAAAATATCTATGCAAATTTACTTTACGTATTGCTCATAAGAACTGCAGTCTCAAAAAATAACTCATCAATGTGAAGGAGACAAGCTTAAACCATGACATCACATTCCTTTCAGCTAAAACATTGACATCATCCTTGCCTTGTAAACTCACCACATGCCTTTCCCCTCCTCCGAACAATGTGATATCATAAAATAAGACATCAGACTGGAATTACCTAGGTCCAAATCTCTGTAGAGACTCTGTAAGATTCTCTCTAGTCAGAGAGCTATTTTATTTACAGCCTATGATCAAACATGTGCATGCAAATATCTGTGCGGAAAAAATTAATAGTCAAGACCCCTTCCTATTGCAGCATTTTGGTTAAGTAGTAGCAGATACCGCATGCAGACAAGAAATTTTTGCTTTTAGGTGTTTTCTATTTACTTTCATTGATGGTACGTGTGGTCACTCAGTTGTAACATAAAGTATAATCATATTTTACTGACCAAATATGAACACATTTTAATGGGTAGAAACAGTCACGGGCCAGTTCATGTTATCCCACTGGGGAAAAAGGAAGCAGGTCAGGCTTTTCTCTAAGGTTATTAATATTACAAGCAGGGGAGAGATTATTTCCTAAAACGTCACTTGGCAGTCATACCCTCAGAGGCTTCACACCACTTCTTTGCTAAGGTACAACCAGTGACACTGTAGGAACTTTCCTGCTCTGCTTGAGAATGCTATTATATTATTATTTGAGACAAATATGGTTACATAGCAAATCTCTCCTTGAATGCAGTGTTGGATTTTAATTTTAAGGATGAGGGTGGTGAAACTGTTAAGAATACTGTATGGCATTAGTTCATGTCCAGCTGGACATCATATTGGCTATTTAGAGCTTCCCGAAGAGAAGTGTTGGGGAGATACTGGAGAGTGTGCGCATAGGACTACAGTACTTCTCTGGTTTAGTTTTCCTTGCCAATACATTGCATTCACTACTGGGATGGGTAAAATCCTATGGAAATAGAAGATTGTTTTTCCAGCAGTGAAAGTGACAATGGGTAACATGTCTGCTAGTCATGGATGCATCTCAGGGCTCTTGCCAACCCACCAGGACAGTTTCATAGTAGAGACATCCGTGAGAGCAATCTAGCCACTTGACAAATCACTTTCCAAAAGGGCATGGAGAGGCTAAATCTGACTCTACTGACCTCACTGAGGTCAATTAACATTTTCAGTCAATACAGTGGAAAGCAGAGTCCTTGGGACATGTTATGCCTGAGTTTTCTTCTGTCAGGACTCTGTAGAGCTCACTCATGGGGCTTGCCAGCAGAAAATTTCAGTTACAAATCTGTGAAAACAACATGCTTGACTCCTCTTTGCATCAAGCTATTTACTCTAATATTTACTCACTTCAGAGTCTGACCTTTTTGCCGTATTCCTGTGATTGAACTTCGGTGAACAAATTACTTTACACAATAATCAACTGGCAAATGACATACACTTTGAACAGAGCCGAACTGGAGTGATGATTATAGAACAATCCTGCTTGATCACCCTTATTAGTTTTCCTCTTTGTCTCTTGTTTCTCTTCTCGTTTTTTTTTCCTGAAGGTTTGACTTTTCTTAACCTTCCAGATGAGCATTTAATCGCCACATCCTTTCTTTTCTGCTTGAGCTGACCTTTTCTTTCTCCTTTGGAGTGTGGATAGGAGGGACAAAATGGGTTAACTTCAATTCAGGATGAGTGCAGAGCTGATCTAACTCTGAAACAAGTGCCAGGAAGATGGCAACACAATCACTTCTGAGATGTCCAAGGAACTTCTACAGGGAAAACTCAAATATCCTCATTTTTAATTTCTTCAATCAAAAAGAACAAGGGCAATTTGGGGCCTGATGGGGTTTCATTTGGCCTTTTGGGGAGTTTTATAACTCCAGTTTGTTTGTTCAAGCCATATGGTTTTGCCAAAAAGAATTTCCTTGTGTTTACCAGGAACAGTCAGTGGAGCAAGCATTCATTGTGATAAATAGTGTTTGGCATGAAGGGACAAATCAGAGGAGCACAGCCACTATAAAAGCTGTTCTTTTGTTCAAAGTGAATGTTAATGACACTTGTTCAGCGATAAACTAATTCAAAACACTACGTTACTGGAAAGAAATCCTTGACTTCAAGAAATGTGCTTGTGTTGCTGTTGAGTTAGAAGCTGGCAGGAGCAACATTGACATAAATATTTTCTTAAATATTTACTTTTTTGCTTTTTCTATGCATATTTTATGACCCTAAAAGAGGTCACTATAGAGTGTCCTAGTTTTTTTATTTGAAAATGGAGCTATGCTCTTGCTATCATCTACCGAGTTCTTTCTCTGTCATTTAAAACCAACCAAACAAAAGCCTATCAGCAATTTGCCCCATCCTCAGTGATGTGTTTACATATCTGGGTCTAACAGTTTAGCCTATCAGGCAAATAATTCATGTTTTACAAGTTTCCTAAGGATGTATTTAAAAATTCAGTGGTTTGGATCTGCATGTTTAAAAGGCTGCCTTTTTCCTCATGCTATACTACTGCAGTTGTACTTAGCAAAGGTACTTGAGATGAAGCCTGCTTTCCTCAATGAGTTTTCAGCAGGGTATTTTGGTGTGAAGAGTCCACAGAGGTGGGAACCACCTCCTCTCTTTCCGATCATCCACAAGGCAGTAGCATTCAGGCCGTGCTGCAGACCTACAGAGAAGAAAAAAAAACAACCAACCAACCAATTAACCAACCAACCAACAAATTTTATAAAGGTGTCTCTTTGTGTTTTTCTGTATTCAGATTTTCTCCCTGGCTGGTTATTTACTGTTGCAGGATGGAAGGAAACTTCTGTTTCATTTTACTTTTCTCTTAATTTGTACCATCCAAAAACCTCAGCTTTTTAAGGATGTAAAGTCAAGCCTCCAAAATTGGCACTGAACTGAAGTTTCAGAGCCTTAATTCTGCCCCGTTGTGCTCATGTGTAATGGTACAGCTTTTAATTAAATTACCACATGGTATTTTTCCACAGGACTCCAGCCTTATTCTGTGCACAGGATGGACTGCCCTCACCAAACGACAGCTATTCAGTACTGCTGCATGATCCTCTTCGTTCATTGTGGCACATGCCTTATTTACTCTACATTATTCATAATGCCACTGTAAAGACAGATTTATTCATTTACTTTTCATGCCACTCATTCATTTCATAGCTATTCTGCAGCATTCTGAGACCAGGGGACTGCTGGGCTCAGAGCCAGAAGTTGCAGGATTCACCTCCAGTGCCGCACACCCTTACTGCTCCCCTTCCATCCCTGTCATCTCATGCCATGCCCATGTCAGTCTTCTCTTTCCCATCCTCCAACTTTTGAACCTTGTTTCCAACCTCTTTAACCAGCAAATCTTTCCTCCCTTTCTCACTCCCAAATGACAGCAACATCATGACCTGGTGCCTGTGGGAGCAGTGATTGTGGGTAAAGCCCTGCTCAGTCGATCCAGCAGTGTGCACGTTCAGCGCAGATGGAGTCTTTGGAGAACTGGCTGCTAACAAGTCTCTACTGAGCATGTGAATAAGATTTTTTCAAAGGCTTATAACTCGGCCAAATTTAGGCAGTTTTTCATAGAGATGAAAAAGCACATTCCTGTCACCAAGGCAACCCACTTGCCTAATTTCAAGTTCCTCTGCCAAAATACTGCAGCACTAGCACTTCTCAACAAACAATTTGCAAGAATTTTTCTCTTTTTTTTTTTTTTTTTTTTTTTTTTTTTTTTTTTTTTTTTTTTTTTTTTTTTTTTTGTTGTTTTTTTTGTTGTTGTTGTGTTTTTTTTTGTTTTGGATTTTTTGTTTGGGCTAAAACAATACAATTTGCTCTAATCCTCTTCTTGGAAACAGACGGACCATTTTTACTCAATTTTTCCAAAGACAGGCTGAGTCAGAAACACACCATGGAAAACTTAAGCCCAAATCATTAAAGTCTGGCAAAGCTATAAGCAACTAGAAAGGGGATCTTTACCCTAAAAGGTGTCACGCAACCAGAGAGATAGGTGGAACTACCAAATGCACCTAGAAAGAAAAATTATCTTGAATTTTGGTGGTGTGTGGGTTTCCTTCCTCGTTTCTTTTACAAAGTAACAAATAAAATGTTCTCTCCTTTTCACCTCTTGACTGCGTTGTTACACTGTATTTTTCTTTACCTCTGTGGTAAGAGAAGATTTTTCTTTACTTTGTGGTAAGAGCACAAGACAACTGTCACAAGATAAATCACATTAAAAATCCTGAAGTAGCTAAGCAAAAGGTCTATGAAGAGAAAAAATACAGCTCTGAAGCTGATTGTCTGGGCATGGAGGCATGAGTAGGGGTTGGCTACTGTTGGCTATATCTTTATTAGATTTATATTGCTGCAGTATGGGTGCAGAGCTGGCAATCACAGAGCAGGGTTCTAACGTGCGAGCTCAGCCCAAACATGAAGTTAATAACTTACTTCAACTCTCTAGAGATTCCAAGACAGAAAAGAAGGATGAGATAGCAGTAGAACAACCCAAATGCTGCACAATAAACCACAGTCTCTGCTTCCTTCCCATCTGTACAGATCGAGAGTAATTTTATACTTCAGGCACACAACAATAAAAAACAGACACTGCCTTCTGTTGGGAAGGTGGCAAGGAGGAAAAGGGAAGCATCTTTACAATGTTATCTCAATGAACAAACTTGCACACTTACTTGGTGACAGCTGGAGCACAGTTCACATCTCCTGCCCTGCATCTACTTAATTTAAGACAAATGTGACAAAATTACTGGAGACAGAGTGCCACTCCCACAGCCCATCACTAGTGTCATCAGGGTAGAGCAGCGGTGGGTTGTGGTTCACTGCCTCTTTTTTCTTCACCAGAAGGCAAAGGAGAGCCCATAGGCTATTTCTAGCAGGGGAGTCACCTTTATTTGAGTGTCTTAGGGACAGTCAATGAGCAAGTGACTGAATTTTTAAATGCTTGGAGTCCCTTTGTCTCTTGCCTGAAGGTCATCAATGTAAAGAGACCTCACTAAAACATTGATAAACTTCACAGGGTAGACTGGGAGGGCTGAATCCTAGCTTCCATATACAGTATGGGTATGGGCATGGGCACATGATATGTAATATATGCATAAAGGACAGAAGAAAACAGGGCAAAGTCAAGTACACAGCCTGCCCCACAAGGTGAGGAAACTGAAGACGTGTGCATTAGCTCCCTTCTTTCAGTTACTGCAGGTCCCAGGCAGACCCACCACAAAAATCAGGATGGACCAAGTATTTGGACTGCACAGCTGAGCTCTCTGAGCTCATGTGGAAGGAGAACATCTTCTTGCCAGGTTGAGGAGAATACTTGGAACAAAAGGATGTGAAAACAATTATGACAAAGAAAAGGCACAGTAGGACCTCCATGAAAAAAATTGCATAGAGTGATTATTAGAAATCTGAAGGCAATGCACAGGACGGGATCCAATACAGAGCATGGGCATCTGACTATAGAGTCAGAGAAGAAAGGTGGCAATGAGGAGGCAGTTTTGGAGCCTTCTTCATGCACTGACTTGTTCTTTAGATGACTAAGTTGCATAAAATTAGATGCCTTAAATAAATCAATGATAGAAGCGACTTTCCTAAGACTTCCCTTTATGCCAGTTATAGGAAAGACAACGATTACATACAGAAGGCAATACATTTTGTCCCTGTTCTAATTGGAAAAGACATCTTTACAATAAAAATGGCAATGGTGCAGTAAGATAAAGAGGAAATTACCAAACACGTAAGAGCTTGCTCAGTAGATCTGTAATCACTGTGTTAAGGACTGATTTATCCATTAGATAACATTGCTCTGAAAGTGGTATAATTTGCTAATAAGCATGAGAAAAAAAAAAAAAACGACCTTTTTATCTAGTCATGAGGTGACAAAAATTCTTCAACAGTTTTTGAAAAGTGACAGGTCTCTGAATTTCCAAAGTGTCATGACTCTAAAAATATTGTGTCCTCAAAGTTCCCAGCACTGATGCTATTATCCTTTCCACAGGCGACAGGCAGTAAATGTTAGATAGAAAGGAACTAGTTTCTGTAAACTGTATATAGAAAGAAGAGTCAAAAGGTTTTCTGAATTAACTGTAGAACCACTATGTCGCCGTATAAGATCAGGGAACAGGAAGATGTTCTGGATTTAAATTTTAGAACTCTGCAGTTAATCAAAAGGGGGGAGTAATTTTCTGCCAAATTTTCATCAGGAAACATGCCTGCTTCACTGTTTTCCTTACTGCAGGTCCACTTACCTCTCTGTGGAACCCACAAGGGATGCAAGACAAATTCTGCAGGTCTATCTCCTTGCTTCAGACAGCAAAGGAGTGGTCAGGTCCACCTGGGCATTCTGCAGCAGCTGCCTTTAACAGGCAATGTACACACAAAATGACACACTGTGAGGTACATTATTTTTTGTTCTTCCTTTTGGATCAGTTCTATCACACATGAGTACAGATCTGTGTTTTCATGGTATGTTTCCTGTTTTCCCCACATTTGTATGCTGTAACACGCAAATCAACATCTGCAGTCTGCTTAAGTCTTTCATGTTCCTTTCTGGGACTTGAAGAAAAAAAAATAAAAGGCTCTGTAATCACAGTCTTGATACATTCGTTTTGTCAAATCCTATTAATGGACACAAGAATCAGAACAATTGTCTTCCCTAATCGCCTGTTCATAAGGCAGATAACTTCCAGGGGACTGAGAACACAACCTGAATTTCAAAGTAGCCAACTAGAGTAAGAAGCAGGAGCCAAAGCTCAAAGTGCAAGACTGATAAAGTAATGCCTGTAACTGTTAAGGCAAACACTTTACCAGGAAAAAACACTAGCAGACATCTAATGTGGAGACTAGCACAGCACCAGCTAGGGAATGCCCAGGATAACCTACAGGTTATTTCATCACTTTCCTTTTTATCTTCCTGTGATTCTGCTCTCTTCTCACTCCACTATTTTTTCACTGATTAGAATCATAATTAACAATAATTAATACCTAACCACCACTTCAATGAATATCTTAATAAAATGTCAATAAAGGAATATAATTTTTTTAATGAAAAAGGGAGCACTGTGTAGTTTGGTCTCTGGCAGGAAGGCAGCTGTGTGGTTACTATGAGGTTGTTTCTGCTTCTGGGTTTCTGGAAAGTCAAATAAAGGCAGCTAGCAGCATTTTATTTATAAAATGAAGCCTTCAAAATTATGACTGGTTTTGCTGAATTGTGAATTCAGTATTGCACTATGTGAACAGCTCACAAGAAGAAATTAATTCCAGCTGAACTAGCATCTAGCAGAGGACTGTCCTATACGACAAGAAACGTCTTTCTGTTGCCTGAAATGTATGTTGAGGATGAGTTTTTATCATATTTTGAAAACCAGTCTTTGTATTGCCAAAGCCCTGCAGCTAAATAAATATAATTTACTTGTTAAAACCTAGCTGTAGTTATCTTCATTGAATTTCAACCAGCAGAGATGTCAGCAAAAGATGGGAAGATTTGTAACATTTACTAGTATACTGCAGAAAGAACTTATTTCAAGATGCAAAATTTTGCTTTCCATTTTCGACTGTGGCAGCTGTCATTACTCATAAAAGATGAAGATCTGGTTAGTCAGCATTTATTTGGAACAAACTGGATTAGTAGCTGTCAGTCCACTTTGTTTTGCAAGTCTGTTAAGCTCTGCAGGTAATACTAGGAACAGAGTTTCCTCTTCTGAAGTCCCCAGGGTTGCTTTAAGGTCATCTGACACATACTCTTCAGATTGTAAGAGTTCATGTTTCAGCCAATCAAAAGAGCAAAATAATTTCTAATAGCCTCCACCTCCCTTGATTTCAAATACTGTGATTTTCTAAAGCAGTAACTGCCTCAGTTCCTCCTATTAAATATATGGAGACAGGCCAGATATTTCAGGGCTTGAAGTTCACAGTCCCCCTCCTGACTCAGAGCCATTGCACCAGCCCAGAGATAGAGCCATCAGGACTCAGAAAAGCTGCAAGGCTGCCTGGTTTTGCCTGGTTCCCTGCCAGCCTAGGAACAGGGTAGCAGAAAGGTGACTGAGAACTACTGGTTCCAGTCTCTGAAAACATTTGGAGGTCCAGAGAAGAAAAATGTCTCCCACCAGCTCTGGCTAGAACTGGAGTTAAACTCAGCACATTTACACCACCGAAACACCATTTACTATAGCTGTAAATGGAGTCTTTCCAGATTTGCACCAGCACATACAAGATCAGAAGAACAATCAAATCTGTCCCTCAAGGGAGTTTTGGGGAACTGAATTTGCAATGCCACAATTAAATCTGACATTTACTAAAGATTAGGCCAAGATCTGGTTGTTGTATTATTACCAATCACATTCAGCATTATGTCCTAGGAGAATACATTTTAGAAGAAATGCTAAGGCTTAAACTTTAGTTTGGAGATACCAAAAATCGATGTAGATCAAGGCATTAATGAAATGTTTTCACATAAATCCTTAAGTAGACTCTTTTCGATCCAATTCCTACTTTGTTCTCAGACGGTAAACTCATTATCATCCTTTGGATACTTGCACTACTGATATGTCTTGGTCTGCTCTCATGAGCATGGTCTTAAATGTAAAAAGCTGAGTGTTGTTTGGGTTTACTGCTCCAAAAATAGTTGGGAATACTGACAGCTGCTTAGTGCTGCAAGTAATAATGATCCTACTTTATTAAGAAACAAATCAGGATGGATGCAAATAATAAAAGAAGTAACCAGTGCACCTCAGTCTTCATAATCATGTAGATTTTCTTAAACCTTTGCCTCTCCAAAGCTAAATAGGAGGTCTTAGATATGTGCATTCACAGCTCCATCCTCAACTAGTTGAGTAGGTGCATATATGTCCAGACACCTGACTGAAATAAACTCTTTATGCTAGTTCTGTCTACTTAATTAACATAATTAAGGGAATTGCACTGTCTTAAAATTTAGACATATATTAGTAACTTTAAGCATTAATTTCAAAGTCTTGTAGACAATCATCTGCCTAAAATGACTGGTTTAAGAGAGTTCTCACATTTCAGAAAGCTGTACTTAACTTCTCATTAAGTACTACTGTCCATTAAGCATTTCTCTGCCATTTTGATGGCCCTGTATGACAAGCTGCCATCTAATACACTTTCTAAATCTCAAAGCAGGTGTTCTACTGACAACAGAATTACACGGAATTACACAGAATAAACACTGCCACTACCCACTGACAATATGATTTGAAATTAATATTGTAACCAGTATGAATGAAACATTTTCCTAGCAATATTTGTCACCTTCTGTGCATTTCGCTTTTCTGCACTATTACTGATCAGCCAGTCACAGAGCCTTCACAATACTTTATCCATCACAGAAAAGCAGAGATTTGCTAGAAGCATGCCTACAGTGCCAAGTAAACATGTTCTCTCTTACTGTGGTTATTTATAGTTATGTGTTTGTTTCCTGGCAGTACGCACAGATGGTGGTGAAAAGCAAAACTATCTTATTTTATTATTTACAAAGGAAACTAGATCGGAATGCCAGAGTGATTTCCTCTTTATCTTTTATGTGTCCTGTTGTGCAGAAAGTGAACTACTGCACAACATTTTTCTGTGTAATACTGAGCATGTGCCTTTCAAAAGTAGTCTGGAGTGGCAGTATTGTCAGCCACTCCAGAAGGGTTAGGTTAGCTCAGGTGTTACCTACCATCTTCTACTGCTATTTTATGTTACTATGGCCAGCAAAGCTAAAGCCTGTTGTCTGAACCAACACTTATAGTGCTTCACACTGCACAACTGGATTCTGTTGTGCTGTAAGTGATAATATATCATACAAATGAAAACATTCAGTAGCTTCTGATACACCCTGGCTGCTAAATAATCATTCTTATTGTTGTAGTAATTCAATAACTAATCACCCTGTATGTGAATAGCTAAAATTCTGTAGGAACATTTGAAGTGCCGCACTCAAGCTGGAAGTATTGCAAAAATCAAAGCAGCAAACACATATCATCAAAAATTTATATGCTAGCTATCAAAATACTTTTACATGTTCTAATCTTTACCACATGGTAGTAAGTCAATTTGATTAGTAAACCAAAACACAGTAATTTTTTGAATGTCTTACAGAATGTTCAAGAACTAAGCCAAAGAAATCAGGACTAAAAGACCCATGCTGAACAAAGAGGTAGATTTCCACATTCCATAAATTTGGGGCTGCATAGTGTATCTGTCTTACCCTGCTCTACACCTCTTCCTTCCCATCTCTCTGAATGCCTAACTAAGCAGATAATTTACCCTGAAAGAGTTCTTGCTACCTGACCTAAGAGACCTCCCTGTCTCTTACTTGCCATTGACCAACATCAGTGAAGAAAGAATGTCCTTCCTTTGTGTAGTTCTTCCCTGTAATATCGTATCACCTTCTTCCAAGAGAATTAATTCATTTCTGTAGGAAACAATCTCAGTGTATTGTCTCTTGAGATATCTCATGATATGAGCTGACCAAGTGAAGTAACAACAATAATAATCATGCCAAAAGCAGCTGCAAGTTCCTGTTTACGTTGATGTCAGTGTGTGCATTGCATAGAACAGAGCAGGCTTTACATAGAAAGATGATCCTAAGTAATTTTTTTGCCAGTGGGAAATTTAAAAACCTGACTAGCAGATACTCCATTTAAGGCTTCAGGAGTTCTACAATATGTTTAGAAGTATATTTTCTAGGCCCTCTCTGAGTAGTAATAATTGGCAAATGTTGAGACAGGGCGTGTACTAGTTTGTGATCCCAGACAAGAGACCAGCCTAGAGGAACAGCAAAAAGATGACAACTGAAGAATCACCCACAAAATGTACAATGAACTTCTACTTCATTACATTTGCCTTGGATAAATGCCTAGTTTTGCTTCTCCTGAATATCATCCCTGGGATAAGTCAGAAATCATCAGACTTAATACCATAAACCCAAGGTTGTCTACCTGTTGCACTGCAGACTGACAGGTATAGCTGTTCACAAGCACTTAATACACATTAAAGAAAGCAAAGTAACCACTTCTGATGTGAAAGGTGTGTTTGTCATATTTTTGAGTGCCTACCTTCCTTTTCCCTTTCCCCCCTGCCCAAATCTCAAGATTCTATTCAGAATGAAATATCCATATTTTCTTCTTGATAATACCAGTGCAACATTCCTGACTTTAGAGAAACTGTGTTTCTTCTGGAGCCTCATCACTGGCAGCTGCACGACCCCAGCCTGCTGGGTATGGCTGTTACACCATAAGGAGCCTCCTATGACAAATCTTTCCCACTAGGAAACATTTCATACAATGGACCTCTGTTGGTCTATAGGGCATGGCACCATAAAAATACAAACCAGGAAAATAATCCTAAGGAGAAAACCCAGAACTTTTCTAAACTTTGTCTGAGCTGAAATTCTGCAAACATTAAAAATAGAGAGAGCTTACAGTATTCCTTAAATTTTGTATCTGCAGTCTTCATTAGCATAACAGAAAGTAAGGCAGAAGGGAATCTTATTTCTGACAAGAGCTAACTCTGGATCATTCAGTATTTTCAACAGCTTCAGTTATCAAAGCAGAATAGAGGTATTTAGAGGAGGTAAGAAAAGTGAGGGACACTAAAATTTCATAAAAGAAAGAGCAAATATGCCTTTAAAAGCACCTAAAGGGAGACCAAGAAAAGAGTTTATGATTGCACTAATGATTGTAAACTGGTCTTGAAGTCTCAGGATGTTAACCAAGTCTGTGATTAGATACCACGTGGTGGCCATGGTGACCTGCGCGTTGGACAAAGTCCTCAGAGCAAGACTGCTGAAAGACCTAGAACAAATTAACTTCTAGGTCAAAGTCACCTTGTCTAGTCTCAGATTGTGTTAAATAATGAACACAAAGTGCACTGCACAGAAAACCCAAGGCAGAAGCCACTGAAAACTGCAATATTTGCATTACATTTAATGTGGCACCCAAGGTTCAATAACAACTGGCATACTGAGAAAGATGCAGGGAGAGAAAAAGCTATATGTCATATTCCAAGATTTTGCAAAAACTAGTTCTGTAGAGTAAAAGTTTTTTCACAAGTGCCATTACTGGCTCAAACAAACTACTCCTAGGAGTACTGGTTATTGAAGCTGGAGATTATGATCAGGTAAGCCTGAACGCACAAGAGTTTTTATTCTCTTTCATGTGGACACTGGCAAACCAATCCAGCTGTGGCAAAACTACCCTGGTAGTTTGCACACAAACACAAAAACGTCATGAGGAAAATGCATGGGAAGGGAGAAGGATCAGAACTTCCATAATCAACTTTTTCCCATTAAAAGCATTGACAAACAGACTGGGCAGAAACCAGAGAACAAAACAGGAAAACCAGCACAGGCTGTAACAGCACTGTCAGGTTAGCACTGATTTTTACAACTGTAGCACATGCTGTTTGCTGGACTTCAGGTTTTATAATCAGTTCCACCACCAGTGGCATTCAACATTAGAATTTAAATTACCTTGTTCCCTTTCCTTTTCCAGTCAACTACCTTATAAGGGCTTGGCAAGACTGATCCTAGCTGGGTGGTGAAGCTTATTAAAATGTTAGAACAGCTCAGTATTATGCAAAAAACCAATACAGACCAGGCCCACTGGTTTGTCTCCTACAGCAGCGATAAGCAGAGTAAGAGGGCCGGCATCCATCTCATTTACCCCCTGCTGTTCTGTTAGCCCCTTATTTCCAGCTCAGAAGACATGGCAAACTTGAAGTGGCCTGTCTTTTCAGCAAGGCCGTGTGGATCTCTCTCCCAGAGTGCCCATCCAGTCTTGTCTGGAGTGAAGGTGAATTCCTGGTGCTTCTAACAGCCTCGGACAGCAGCTCCAGTCTCCCACATGATGCATGAAAATGGAGGTGCTGATTTCATTTGATTGCTACTCAGTCTTGTACTGTAAGAGTCCTACCTGCTTTCCTCATGCCACTTAGTAGACTCCAAAGCACCCATGTATCAGTGTAAGTTATCCAAACCTGGGACTAGACAGTTAGCACGTCAGAGGTATCCAAAACATTGCAATTTTTCATGCTTTTACACCAGTCAGAATAAATCCACTGCCCTGTCCATAGAAATATTGCATCTTGACACTTTTTACACTTTTTAAGCTAACAGAAATGAAGATTTGGTATTGACGTACCTCTGCTGGAAGGACACCACTGATACTAGTGTACTATCACAGCTATATCCATTAGACACTTGGTGCATTAACCTTCTTTAAAAATGATTTTTGTATATAAACTTTGAAACATAAAGCAACTCCTTTGTAATGGTACATCTTGAACAAAGCAGAGAGAGAAGAATGAAGATCAAGGAGACAAAAATTTCTTTTCTTTTCTGTGATTCAGAAAATTAAAAGGGAACAATCTTACACTTCTCACCTTTCATCATACAGTCAGAAAAATCAAATCTGTATTTGTTGTCTTTCCTGGGTGCTGTGGAGCTGAGCGCCCTTCAGAAAGGCATCACTATTAGGTGAGTCTCCAGAGGAACAAAATAATGGTGAAAAATGGTCTGCACAGTAGGGTATCTGCAATGACATTTTCAGGTTTGGCTACCACTTTGATCTGCCAGTTCAGATGCTGGAACAGGACCAGTCAAACCAGACATATTGCCCAGAAACTCTTCCCTAGATGCACATCTCTTTGCTGGTGTGCAGTCTTGACCTTTGTATATCCACTCAGCAAAACATTACAGTCGGTGTCTCTGCTCCAGAACAATGTGTTCTCTTGGCATATGCTGAGGAAAAAAACATGGCATATCTTTCTGATGTGAAGCCTACAACATGCTATCCAAAGTCAGCAAAAATCCAGGTCTCTCAAAACAAATGTTGTCACAATCATCTTCCTGATATCCCTACCAACTGTTTTGATGTTCTCATCTGAAATATCTAAGTGTGAACAAACTCGAACCACAGTAAGACCTCCATCTCCAGAATACCCAGGTACCAGTGGAACAGTGGATTTCAGACCTACAAGAAATGAATTGTAAGTATACCTTGCTATGAGATAACCAACATTTGGCACTGATACTTACAAAAGGAGGACTTCCACAGAGACTCAAGAATTGCTTTATGATGGTACAGTAACCTTTCCCTATGACCTGCTCCAGAATGGGTTGCAGAGATCTACAAACATATCAGTAAGCTAACACCACTTCTGTGCAAAGGATGGACAAATTTTCCTGCAGCAGACTGTGATATTTTACAAAGATGTAAGTTGTGATTAAATCAGGCCAAAAACTCAAACCAGTCACTATTCTCTACATGATCACTAAAATCCTTTGTCTAGTCCACTTGCATTACTATATGAACTTTTCACAAGCAGGCAACTCTTTGCCGAAAGCTTTGGCAAACATCATATCATCCTAATTCTCTTATAAAAGCTAAAGAAAGGCAGACTTACCTCTCCTGCCAGTTGCTTTTCTCCAGGGCCTGACTTGCTATATAATAGAAGTAATGTCACCTCCTCACCGATTTTGAGTAGGTTTGTGTCCGTTCTATGTTTTCCCCCAAAAGCAAGGAGGATAATGTGTACAAATCCTTTGAAACTGTACACATAAAGTACAGCAATGCCTAGAGGAGGATTTCTTGCTATAATATGTAAACCAATGAGCTACTGCTTATTGTACCATCTATACTGCTGATTCAAAACCCACTCTGCTGAATACAGCTTTATATAAGGCACTTTGAAGTGACAAGTCCCCAGGGGCAGTAGGAATAGGAGGCAATCACTGTTTTGCATGTTCAGTATTATTAAACAGAGTGTTTCTAACACATAGTAGTCTTGATGCAAAGAAGCTTATTGTATACTAACCAGAGATCTAGTAACTGGTCTTCATCCAAAGGCTGAATTTTGCCCCTCACCCCCAGGAAACAGATTAAAAAAATAATTCTTTTGCAGAGAAACTTTTGACAACAAAAGCACAAAGTATTAAAGCCCCCAACAATTTCTAATTTTAATAAAATACCTTTGAATAACAAATAGATTCTCAGGCTAGAATTGCAATATACTGGCACAATGAAGGACTTTGTAAGTGCTAGAAAGGAGGACATACTTGTCACATGAATTGTGCTACAAATGGAGCTGGACCAGTAATATTTATTCAATCATCAGTTCACTGATTGTCTTTATATTTCAGTACTTTGTTCTAAAATATTATCACTCTAGCCACTAACAAAGGAAGGAAAAGGATTCATTAATATGCGTGATTTGTAAAGTATAACTTTCATACGTAGAAATAAATTTTAAAGATTCACATAGGCTTTGGTTGGGAATCACTAAAGAGGGACAGATTTTCTCTGTGTGGTATCTTGGGGCACGGGAGTTGTAAATTCATTCCCTGTCTTATTGCATCCCCTAGATTAAATCACTTCATCTTTCTGTGCCTCAGTTCTCCATCTATAGAAGGAGGAATGTCTCTGCCAGTCTTTACTCACTTAAACTGAAAAGCACTCAACAATATTACTAATAAATAATGAAGGGAATGCTAGCTGAATTAAACATAAAATTGACCAGAAAATTAAAGCCAGATAACTAAAGGTTTTTGCTTTGCTTTATTTTAAATATTTTTAAAATGAGTATCCACAAAATCCTTCAGAAATCATTTGAAAGACAGGAGCAAAACCTGTCTCAAGATCTCTTGAAAGAAGATTGGAACTACCAAAATATTAAGCTCAGCTCATGAAGTGAACGCAGTCTAGCTGACCGCGTGGCACTTCCAGCCCTCCAGTGCAAAGCTCTTTCTCCCTGTGTAACTTTTGTCTCCCTGCATGTTAAACAGACAAAGCAGGGTCATTACTTAGACATTTGCATGGTTTACTGTGAATGCTCGGTTGATCAATGTTCCTATTGCTCTAATCAAGGCATCCAAAAGCTACCCAGCATAAAATCAGATTGTATGAACGCCCTTACAAAATACAAATGTCCGAAGCAACCAAAAGTGTCAAAAGATGACTCAGGGAGCTGCCTGAGCCCCAACCAAAAGGCACTGCAATGCCACAACAGCCCTGCACAACTACAGCTTCCTTTCTGCAGAAAGGAAGTCACTGACTGCAGCAGAGATAAAGTTTGAAATTCTGGTTACAATATCAACCCAAAATTTAAGGAGTAGATTGGCATTTTTTCTACAGCTGGCACTTCCAGGCTTTATGGAACATCCACTTTAGATGTCCACAACAGAGACAACTCACACTCACAAACAGGGAGAAGTTTAGAGCCAGCCAACAGCTCCTATTAGAACTGACATGTTCTTACTGAGAACCACTTAACTTATTCCTGCTTATCACAAAGACATATATTTTAATGATCTGTGTTAACTTTATTGTGACTTAAAATTCAATTTCTCACATCACTTCCTTGCTTTTTCCACATGGATATTTACATTACTGCTATTTACTCTCTACAGTCCTACTTCTCCTTACAAAGGTGTCATAATTCACACCACCAACACTGTTGCAAATTAATCTTTCTACTCACAGCAACTGGATGTCATTAGCGCATAGGTGAGAGCTTTATTCCTTCGCAAAGCTTCCTGTCAAAAAAAGCCCCAACCCCAAGCAAGTAACCCTTAAAAAGCACCCATGAAGCACAGAACAACTGAATTCTATGTTTTCTGCTGTGATTTTACTGGGCAATTAAATGCAGATGCCATTTATCTGTGACTTAAGAAGATACTAAGAATTTCATCTCTCGGAATGTACTTACTGTTGATAAACCTCCAGAGTTAATAGGGGTTTTTTAAGAAAAGAAGAGAGCCAACGTACGCCACTCAACTGTTTTCTGTCATCACAGACAAAGTCAAATAATATAAATAATTACCTTGACCTGTCATTATTGAACAAATTTGGGTTTTCTTGGGGATGATCTACCACGGCCATGGAGTGATGATCTCAACAGGGTCCATAAAATTACTTTTATTCCATTGTTTTGAATGCAGCTACACCCTCCAGGAGAACACATGTTCCCACGAGCAACCACAGTCCAGAAGAAGAAGGAAATATCCCCAGCACTTAATTCCTTTTGCATCCCAGTAACTCAGACTGTAGCAGAAACAGAGTCCCGCTGTCTCGGTGCTGTAATTCCTTATGCCTGCATTGTAACAGTCCAATATATGGGTGGAGACATTAGGTGGAAAGTCTCCAACAGAGACAAAAAAAAATCATGTATCTTATAAAAGAATATTCTGATGTAGACATGCGTTGCAGAAAAAAGTATCATTTAAAAGCAGAGAATCAGCTTGCACGGATGTACTTTACAAGTTCTACTGTAAATGAACGCTAGAGGGTACCGGGATTTAAAACAGACCATGGTTACAATGCTAACTTTCCAACACGGGAAAGTAACGCAGGAGAGAGGAATTCTTCCTCTCTCCAGTCTGGAAGAACATATTGTGTAGCTTGTGCCTGTTATTCTGTGTGATGTACAGCCTCCAAGTTATGAATTAAGTTATACAGCTGTTATCTGAGTCCACTTATCTTGTCCCTGACTAACAGACACTTGCTAAACTGTATGGTTTGTAAGGCTGGTTAAAAAGAAATTCAACTACAGTATTTATTTGCAGAGAATTATCATTTTGGGTGAAAGCAAAGCCTTAATATTGTCATTAAAACGTGTTACAGGCAGGAAAGTTAGTTTTCCTTAGCTGAACTCCAACATTAATTTGGTTTCTTTTTACCCAGGAACTCGGGATAAATGAGTTTTGGCATAAGCTCAAATTGCCATCAAATTAAAAAACACACACACATACAAACTTCTTGCAGATAATAAGTATAATTTAAAATTGCTCTGTCCAGAGAATATTTTTTTTAAGTACTTGTGCAATTGATGGAGCACAAATGCACAGAACTTCTGCTGGTGAGTACAATGTAATCCAGGTGCCAAATTCTCACTGACATGAAAGGGATTTAGGTATCTAACTAGTTTTATGGATTTTGTTCTTCTTCACTTAAGAGTAATTCACATGAGATCAAACTATTTTTGCTGCCCAACGGCACACACTTGCGCAGTGCGACTGAAAAATCTTGACACCTGAAATACCATACACGGGAGGGGTAATACAGGACGACACTGACACTAAAACTTCAGACTCAAGAAACATCCCTGACGACAGTACATTTGGCAATCTGTGTCCCTCAGAACTTCAGTTCCTTCTTTTCCATGTCAGGTAAACTCTTCTTACAGAAGTCCAGCCTTGTACTGCTAGTGTATGAAGTATGGATCTTTTCTGAGGTTTATCAGCAAAATGACACACAAAAATAACACACAGTGCCTGCCTGCTTTATCACACCTACCTACAGCAAGTGCTATTAGCCCATTGCTTTCTTGAGCAATTCAGCAGAACATTTAAACATGCAAGGGGGATGGAAAAGATAATAAATTAAGATTATAAGATAAATGAGGGGAAAGATTTACACCTTTCAAGTAGAGTCCTCAGAGCAGAAGAGAGAGAAGTCTCATGCTAACATTCTGCAAAGACATCACATGACAATTCCAAGAAATTATTTAGTGCTGGGGATAACACTGCCACTGAACAATGAAGTCGTTTGCTGGCAGAAATGTTGAAAGACTGATATCAATCAAAGTAAACTGTAGCATCTTTGCTCATGCTGCACACCCTGGAGGGCTGCCAAAGTGTGTCTCAGGTGCAACCGATGATGAGTACATAGATGACTGTGATGATGACTGATGTGACACTTGTGCCAATGTTTGGTTTCTGAAGGCATCTTTGGTTTCCTCTCTCTTGCCTCCTTATTTTTTTCTCCTCTCCTCTCCTCTCCTC
>NW_009632848.1:0-17501 GCF_000690535.1 Cariama cristata | reverse complement strand
CTTCCCGGGTGCCTCGGGGTTTAAACCCGCCCGGACAGCAAACAGGCCAAGCCCGAGTCGGTCTGTCCTGCTGGGGCTGTGCGCTATTGGCACCGGTGGGCAGAAGTCATCGGGAGAGTGAAGTCAGGTAGAGGGGAGTGGTTTGGGTTGTGTTTCTCGTGTTGCTTTCCCTGCCGTCCTTCTCATCTTCCAGTGTTGTGAGGGATATGTGTCTCACGTTGCGCCAGGGGAGGTTCAGGTTGGATATTAGGAAGAACTTCTTCACCGTAAAAGTCGTTAGGCATTGGAACGGGCTCCCCAGGGAGGTGGTGGAGTCACCATCCCTGGAGGTGTTCAAAAATCGTTTAGATGTGGTGCTTCAAGACATGGTTTAGTGGGTTTAGCGGGCATGGTAGCATCAGGTATACAGTTGGACTTGATGATCTTTGAGGTCTCTTCCAACCATAATGATTCTATGATTCTGTGTGACCTGAGCATAATCTTACAGCGTGTGTATCAGCAGAGCGGTGCTGCATGTTGGCAGAGGTGCATACCTAAAGCACTGGCTAAAGTAGTATTTGGAAGTTTGTTTTTATTTATATTAAAATAGTTTAACTGCTTTTAATGAAAAGTTAATTGTACGTTTACTTTTTTAATTTCAAAGCCCCTTGATATTCTCGATCAAGCTCCGATACTGTGATAGTCTCGTGTATAAAGCAGCTTGGTTTCTTTTGTAAGTGTGTTTGCTTTCTAAGGCTGGGCTTCCAAGCAGAAGACAAACCTGATGATAGGTGAAATACAGTAATGCAAACTGTAATGTACTACTGGCCTTAGATGTTTAAGGCTTGCAGTCTTGCTGTGTTTTTCTGACGCTGTAAGCAAGCAAAGGTCTTTGAGTGGATAAATAGTTTTAAGGAGCACGCAGTCTGAATTGATGAAAAACATGTGTTTGAAAAAGATCAGTGGAGAACAGCTAGTGTAAAACAGCAGGACTCCTACCATCTTCTCAATAATGTGGTTTGAAGCTTTCCTTAAATTTTCCTGTTGTTTCTCAACATTGAAATTGAGGGTTTAATGCTGACAATTTATTAAGTGCATAGTGACCGAAGTAATAATGTGGTGTCTGCTGATACTAGCAGATTTTTCTTTTTTAGCCAGGGAGGTGTGTGTAAGGGAGGAAGGTATGTCAAACTTATTTCAGATTTGTCGAAGTGTTTTAAGATCTGTTGAAGTGTTTTATTTTGAATCAAAATAAATATTTAGTTGTAAGGGGTTTTTTTCTTTATTTTAGTAAGTTGAAGATGATTTTTAAACAAAAAAGTAGTTGTGAATTTAAAGATTTAAATGTTTTGGTTTTGAATGTTAAAGAGCATAGTTCTTTGAATTTTATGATAAGTTTTTCCAGAGAATGCATTTGTGTCTGTGGTGCAGCAATATCCTGAGCAGCTCCCTGCTGTCCCTGGTTTCGCGTCCTCATCTGCGCCATGCCAGTTTTAGCTTGTTTTTGCAGTGATGTGGTAAACTAGGTAGAAGAGCTGTTCCAGAGGGAAAAATAGCTAAACTACCTTTTTTGTTTGTTACTGGGTTATCTTGCAGCAGGATCCGTTTCCCCATATGGCTGCACAAATGCTTGGCTGCTATATTGCAGGGCACAGGGTAGGGGAATGTGATCCGTAGTAGTGCCACAAGTGTGAAATGATGTGAAACTCATTGTGTGTGTACAGTCTTCTTTCAGGCAGCTAGGAATGATCTTTTTGTTGCCTCATTGTCAGAGTTTCAGTGAGTTTTCTACAGTACTAATGAATTTAAGCATCAGGTACCAGTAGATTCAAACTCTCAGTCTCCTACCTGATGCAGAAATACTTTAAAAGTTTTAAGTTCTTAAATTAAACACAGTTTATTTGTGGAGGAAATACAGTTGTTTACTTGATTTTTGTGATGAAGAAATCATAAATAATCAAGAGAAATAATAGTGACCCAGCCCTTCTCAAAAGTCAAAAGGCGCATGTTTGACATGTTCTTAACATAGTTTGCACTCAGTTAGACGTAGACAGTTGTTACTGATGTTTTTTTTGTAGGCTTACAAAATTTAGCCTTGAATCCTATTTGTAGCTTCTGAATTTTTTTTTTTTTTAAACTTTGTATATCGTCTAGCCAAATACAGAAACTCTTCAGCACAAGCAGCGTGCTTTCTACTGAGAAAGATAAATCTGATTCCAAAGACAGCACCACTGAAGTGGCATCAAAGAGTCGGGAAAGTACAGCAGAAACACCGAAGCAGAAGTTGTTAGACATTATTGGTAATATGAAAGTAGAAGTGAGCTACAGGAAGAAACTCCAAGAGTTAAAAACACGTGAGATCAAAAAGCAAGCCGCAGACAAGCTGGAAGGCCCGGACAGTGAAGGTGCTATGCTTCAGAGAACTACAGAAGACATGCAGCGGTAAAGTATAACAAACTTTTCTTAGCTTGTTTTCTCCTTTTTTCAAATTGTTTTTTCCATTATCTAGGACAAAATAAAAAGATCAAATGCCATTTCCAAGTATGGAAAAGAGTCTTGTAAGGGAATGTGGTATACAGATGTAGATTGCAGTAAATCACAGGGGACAATCTGGACAAAAGGTGTTGTACGCTTTCTACCATATGCTATCTTTTTCTGCACTTAGGCTCTTGAAAGGTATCACTAGCACCTGCCTGTGGAAAGTTATTTTAATGGGAGGGGGGAAATACTGTTCAGATAAAATACAATAAAACTGAATAAAAAGGAAAAAAAATACTTAAGAATGGCATTGTGATTGTCAAGTCTTGTGAGTGGCTCCCCTCCGTGATGTGTTACATCATGTTTCTAACCCTGCAGGTCTATGGTGCCTGCGGTCTTCAAGCTTTGTGTCCAGGGGGCTATGCAGTGATGTAGCGCTGCCGTTTTCCCAGGTTTGAGAACAAGAGCTCTTGTCAGTGCTATTTGGCAGTTGACGATTAGTGCAATGTACGGCAAAAGCAGCGGTCCCTCTGGCCACCCGCATTTGGGATAATGTGTAACTGTAACTTCTGAGTTATTAAGACTTAAAATAACAGTACAGAAATAACAAATATATTTAGGCTTTTATTTTTTTGTATTTCCATATCTGTTGCATCTCTTACAGAGGCAAACCTTTAAATCCAGATCTGGTGGAGGCTGCTTCTGCAGTCGCGTCTTCCCTACCACTCAACAAGAAACAGACAGAATCAGAACTACTTGCACAACTAAGAAGACACGAAGAAACCACAGATAAACAGAAAAAGGGAGGAATTATTAACATACGGTCTGTATGTTGAATGTTATTCTCAATAATATTCGAAATTCTGATTTTGCAGCGTCATCTTGAAGGTGACTGGATTCTGTGTTGGAAAGATGGCCTTAAAAGACATTTGGACAGGTTATCCTTGGAATTAATGAATAATGAGAACATCACTGGTCTGGTTATACCAAACTCCCTAAATTTTGCCATCCTTGTTCTAAAATGATTTTGCAGAAATGGAATTGTTTTCCTGCCCAGGATCATTACTTTCTTGGACAAGCTAGCAAAATAACAGATTTTTTTTTTTTTTTTTTTTAACCCGCCTCCCCCAGCTTCTGAAATTCTCACACAATGGATGGATTTGTAGATGTTTCAGACATTCTGTCTGGACTGGTGAATTTTCATGACAACTCCGCAAACCTGAACTAGAGCAGCTCTATTTATAGCTCCACCCTTCCTTTCAAAACTTTCCAGTCAACCCAAGAAACTCATCTCTTGGCTTCACTCCATTTCCAGTGTGGCTTTCAAACAGATGAGAAATATTTGTTTGGAAATTGAAACACTTGTGCATACTGCTCTTCTGGATGATGGCTAAAGACAGATTTTTCGTTCTCTCTTTTTTTTTTTTCAGCTAGCATTCAGATAACTGCTCAGAAAATAAGGGATTAAATCCAGATGAAATGCTGAACTGAACAGAAAATTGGATCTTCAGCAAAATGGGAATGTGAAACCTGTATTTATGGCTGTTTGCAGTGTAAACTGCAAGCTGCTTATCGTCTTAATTTATTCTGTGGAAATGAATCTATCCCAAATCAGGATTTAAGTTTGGCCTGTTACTGTATTATTTGTAGGTTGCTCTAGGGAGCAGTAAAGGATTTGCTTTGTATGTTTATCAATGAACTACAAACAGAGTAGTCAAAAAACTAATGATGTTTGTGGCTGACGTCTGCCCTTTATGTGCATGAAAACTAAGGAAGAATGTGACAGAAGCTTGCAAATAGATGCTATATAGTAAATTGTGCGTTGTCCAGGTATTTTGATTTGTACTAATTTTTTTTTCCAGGATTGTGGCATGACCTCCAGAGGTCACTGTTGTATGCAGTTGTCTCATTGCCTTGTTTTGTAGACAGCGAGAGGACAGTGTGTTCGCTAGGAGGGGAAATTATTAACGATACAGGAATTTATTTTTCTCAAATGTGGGATGGAAGTTTCACTCAGTGGAAATTACAACAGCACTATACCAAAATAAAATCTGCAGCACTACAAGTTGAAATTTCAGCTCCTGTTTTGGGTGAAGAAGAACAAAAGTAATTCAGAGCTTAGGCTAAAGTGTATCCAAAGCTCCCTGGATTTCCATTTTCCGTATTATAATTACTGGTTGGTAATCAGGAAGGAGAGAAAATCTGTGGTTGTTACAAAAGCTCTAGCTCTTCCCATGTATGGAGGGCAGAAGTATCTAGGAACTTAGCTTTCACCCTCGTGTTGGGACACGAAGTAGTATCATGTAATATCTAACCACTGTAGGTACACCATGGTTGGAGTATGA
This sequence comes from Cariama cristata, assembly GCF_000690535.1. Lineage (NCBI taxonomy): Eukaryota > Metazoa > Chordata > Aves > Cariamiformes > Cariamidae > Cariama > Cariama cristata. The sequence goes on along the minus strand of NW_009632848.1, from coordinate 12,699 downwards.
CTTTGTAATCTGACATTTTTCGTTACAAAAGACATTAGAGTCGTCTTTGTAATTTTATTTTTAGTTATTACAGGGGCACTTTTAATGATGGAGTGATCAATGTTGCTTCTAGAAATGTTCATATACCAGTGATGGGGTGACATTAGGACTTCCTGGTGAGAAATATGATGCATGTTCTGATAGCTTGGTAGCATAGTCTGTCCAACTTACTGTGCAAAACCACAAATAAATCAAGGTCAGCTGTGACGAGAGCTTCTCTGAGGAAGCCTGATCCCTCTGAAGCATGGGAACACTTCAGCCTTTTAGGTCGCAGCTGAGTCAAGCGGTTGGGCTGGGCTGTGTGTGGCTGACCTTAGGAATTATGTCCCTTTGACCCTCAGAAGTGTGTCAAGCCTCTGGCCCAACACCAGCTCGCTAATGCCAGTAGGCACTTCATAGGGTGATTTCTAGTGTGAGATATTCAACTAATCTGAGATTGTTTTTTCTTTAAGATTAAAATGAAATTATTTAAAACTTGTTTTCAGATGGTTTTTCTTTCAGAGTAGGTACTTGAAGAGCTATGATATTCTTGTTCTGCCATTTGAAACCACATCTAAGACTGAAGAGAAATCCTACTGTGTTGCTGTGGCAATTAGCTTTTACAATTTTCCAGAAGTATTTCTTTCCTGTCAGTAAAATCTTTTTTTACTTAAACTGCCAAAATCGTAGTTTGAATTTAATTCAGATTTTCATAAAATGCCTATGCAGTATTTTTAATCTGGCTATTTTTATTTTTTGAAACCATATTTATGTCTTAAAACTTGAGCTCTGCAGTTTTGGGTGACTGCATGTTACTGGAAGCGGTTGGGCAGAGAGGGTAGCTGTGAGGAGGAATTACCAGCTTGGTCTTTACCAGCCAACAGACTTACCAGTTAAGGGGACTAATCGGTGGAGGCAGAAAGGTGGTGTGTTTTGCCCTTTGCGTTCAGAGTGAGCTGCATACGCTGCTGGAAGAGATCAGAGCGTTTGCTCCTCGTGTATGATTTTGACTACAGAATTACGAAGGAAGATGTGGTCTGTTAATGCTGTAATATGATTACGCAATGCAACAGATTGCAGTGGATCAGGAAAGGTGACCTACTTATTAGGGTGGCATGATTGACCCATGTCAGCTGATGTGTGAAGGCAAGCTTCCTTTTGGTCTGCAGCAGCAGGGCTCTGTCCCTGGGCAGTGTTGGTTCCTGTCCAAAAAACTGGTGATTTTTGCCTCCCTATTTCAGCATATTGCTTGTATCCAGAGAAATTCCTCATTTACTTTAGCAAAACATACCTAGTGCACTCTGTGAATATTGGTATGGAGATATATGAAGTTTTTATTGTAGTTGGAAACCAAATAATTTCAAAGAAAGCATTCATTGTAGATTTAGTAGGCTAAAATAGTACTTTTCATTTAATCTATATAGAATATAACAACTGAGATGGTTTAAAAAGTAAGACTTGAATGTTTGATGACTTAAAAATGGGTGTATTTTGCAAGGCATGTATAATTCTGTCTCACAGAGGCTTATGAAACCAACTGAGAATAGGGTTTCTGGTTAATACATATGACAAAACTTGCTTTGTCGATTTGTTGAGTTTTTCCATTCATGTTTTTATTTTCAGCAACGTTATTTCAGAAATGGCAGTTAAAAGGCAGTCCCCAGCTCAGAGAGCTGTGAGGATATCCAATCGCATTTCCTTGGAGTTGGATGAGGATGGTCAAAGAATCAAGCCTGAAAGATTGTCACAGTCTTTTGACTCCAGAAGGTATTTTTATTGTGTTCACTTCCAATAGAAGGAGTGTGCAATCAGTTACTAATAGATAATATTTTAAATTTAGTTGTACTTATTCATGTTACCATGATACTTCAGAGCTTAAAGAAATTACTTAACTGTTTTTCAAGAAAAGTACTGTTAGTATTGAAATAAACTTCTGTGAGAACACACTAGTTAATGTTAACCAGCTAATAAAATAATGTGTGCTTTTTAAATATTAAATTTTAGATAATTAAAAATACTTGGTGCTGAAATGTTATTGTGTTTGTTTTAACTAGTTTAAATTATTCTCACTTATGTATAATACACTTTTACATCACTTTCTTAACTTTTTGGGAAATGGAGGCTTTGAAGGCTTATTTTCATCTAGTGGAAAACTTTGGTAGATGTTCTATGTTTAGAAAAGTTTCATCCATTTTGTTGGGGTTTTAAAGAGATTTTAAAGTTTGGGGTTTTTTATTTTTTTTTACCATCTTCTTGCAACTGATAAGTCATTCTGTAATTGATTTCTCTATTGTCCATGACATTATAATTGTGTATGAAATGAACTTTATAGTATCCTGAAATCATCATGTAAATTCCTTTAAATTTATCTTGCTGCTGGTTTGTGTGGCCAGTCTATTTTGTAATGAATTAAGGAGTGCTCTTACTCTTGTTTTACTCCTGTAAGTTATCTTTCTTGCCTGCAGTCTTTTGATTTTCCCACGGAAGCTTGTCATCGCATTCCTTCTCAGTATATTCTTTCTCTAGCAGTTCTGTTATAGTAAGATTAACTTCTCTAATTACTAATTTATTTTGCAAATTAATCCCCTTTTCTTGGGGTTAGAAGCTGGAAGTTGATGGAGTCATTTGTGTTTAGACAGGTAATGTTGAAGGCAGAATTTGGATAACTAAGGAAAAAAAAAGCATAAATTTATGGGTGAGCAGATGTACAATATTCTGCCCTCTTTGGCTGAGACATCTATTTAAGTGTATCATAAACAGAGAATTGTGACTTCCCATAAGGAAGAAATTGGAACATATGCATCGAGCCATGTAGATCATGCAAAAACATCAAAGTAGCTTATAGCCAGTAATCAGAAGAACTTAATCTGCTTGCTGAAATGTTTCTGAGTAACTTCCTTGTTCTTGAACAGTTTAACTGTTAAGGTGTGTTAGGGAAGTACCTCTTGGACCTCTTCAATGCTATAAGGCCAGCAAGCTTTTCCTAATGCAAAGTTTGTAAAAAGTGCGGGAGAGGCTTGTTGTAATGGACGTTGGAGGGAAGAAGTGGAACAAGGTTCTTGACCAAGCCCTCCTGGCTTAGATATTTCTGTCCAGGGGTTTTCACTCAGCCATAAGCTGCTGGTTGAGGAGCAAGGGAACTGACTTCATTGTCAGCTGCTGAATAGGTCTACAGATATTTTTAATCTGGGGATAATTATCAGACAGAGTTGGTAGTCACATGAAAGTAATTTTGTTATTACTCTGATTCTTGACTGACTAGGAGAAATACTTTATTTGGATTAAAAATTTTTCAAAGTTTGAAATGTATGGTATCATATTGAAATATATGAAATAATATGATCTAGAAGTATAAACTGAAAACCTAAGCTATTATGTCCTTGTACAGTGTATATTATTTTATATCTTTTCTAAAGTTTTCGTCTATTAACATACTGCAAAGTAAAGTGAATTTCACTTATGTTTGAGAACATTTATTATATTTATGGTATCTGAGAAGCTGTCTTGCCCTGTTTTTGTGATAAAACTGTACTTGGTGTATAACTTCAGAAACAGTACCTTAAAATAGTTTTTAAAATCCCTGTAATGAGCACACTATCTCCAGTTTCCGTCCTAAGTTTCCTCCGGCATCCCTGAAAATCTAACGGGTATACTTATCTATTCGTAATACGAAAAGAATGGGTTAGGAAGAATATGTAAGTTTAAATCAAGTTAGTAGATTTCAATGAAATGAGTGATGTTGCTTTATAGTAACTTGAACTAGTCATTTTAAAATAAATATTCTTCCAAGTCATGCTTGTATCTTTGGCCAATGTTATTGAGAGTTACACAGAGATAGGAAAATATAATCCTAAATCAACATTCTTTTAAGGCTCTGTAATTAGATTGTTCTGTGCTGAAATAGATCCAGGGTAGTTACATCAGTAAGTGTAATATGACAAGAGCAGGTTTGCAGAAGTAGTTGTGGCCATCAGAAACCTGCAGTAAATCCAGAGAGGTGAAATTTTAAGGTCAGGGACGGCAAGTATTGCCAGGGTAACAGTGAATAAATATAATAACATGAAGTAAGAACTATTTGAATGTCGGTGGAAACCTGTAAAATTGTATGATTAAAAGAATCATTTGTTCTGAAGTTGACTGTGTTCTACAGTAAAGGCATTGTTTTTTCTTTGCTTCCACTTATAAGAAAATTTGATTACTTGTGGAACTCTTAGATTTTTTTTTTTTAAAAAATTTCTTTTAATATAGGCTTATGCTAAAGATAAATATGATTAAAAATAGATGGTCAGAGTGAAATATTTTTATATTCAGAAGAGAGAGCATCAGAGTGATGCTGTTTTAAAATATATCATACAGATACACTTTGAGTGTTTGCCATATGGCAGAGAACATGGCTGTGTAATCTTCCAAAAAGGCTATTTATGTCATAAAGCAGGAATTGTTTGATTTAGCTGTTGCCTTTTCTCTTCCTGAATTGTGCAATATTTTTTACAGGGGAAAAAACCCAAATCACCAGGTTCACTTTTTAGTTGCAGCTTTGTAAAATTGCTTGAGTACTGTCGTTTGATACTGTTTAGTTTTGTTCAGATTCCTAAATATTTCAGTAAAAAATGACTGCAAATATAATGTTTGATTTATGCTCATTCTTTCACATGGAAATTTTTGGGAAGCTCTTTTACAGATGAATAATAAAGTCATAAATGCTTCCTCTGGTTAAAAGCTTGAGGATTTTAGTGGGAGTCACTATCTCATTTTTTTTTTTTCTCCAGAGATCTGTTAGTTCATGAGATTATTTTGTGCTTTTAAATTTGTTATCTGGCAATGTTATGAAGTGTTGTGAAATATTAAATAGTTTTTCTTTTTTGTTTACAGAAGTCTCAAAGTAGGAAGGAGGCTTAATATATTCACTAAGGCTTCTACAGAAACAGAAAACGCACTGAAAAAAGGTTAGTGAAAATTCAATAATGGAGAACCCAGTGAAGTTAAGTTCTGACTTTTTAGAATATCAAGAGATTCACTATTGTGAAGGAGATTTATGACCTGTTAACTTCCTGCTTTCAAACCTATAAAAAAAATGAATAATTTAACTCTGATTTTTAATAAGCAGAACTTCGATGCAGTGTAATAGATTAATGTTTTCTGTATGAATCAGGACATTTTGTTACTGAACTTGAAGGGTAAAACCGGCTTTTTGTCATTAAGGCCAGTCTGTCTTTTGTCAGTGTAAAACCAGCCTGGAGAATGGGTATGTTGGCTCCAGTAGCTTTTTTGGTCAAGTTGCAAACTTCCTGCATTTGTTTTATGTCAAAGAAACACAAGGCTGTGATCCCGGGGGAAACAAGTGTGCTCTACAGGTGGCTAAGCATAAGCAGGGTAGAAAAAAACCCAAGACCACGCATTTGATAAGTGTTGTATATGTAGCTTGAAAGATCCTGTAAGTGGCTGCAAATGCTGCCTTGCTTTACCTACTGTAAAGCTCTTCATATAGGTTTAGAATCATAGAATGGTTTGGGTTGGAAGGGACCTTTAAAGGTCGTCTAGTCCAATCCCCCTGCAATGAGCAGGGACATCTTCAACTCGATCAGGTTGCTCAGAGCCCTGTCCAACCTGACCTTGAATGTTTCCAGGGATGGGGCATCTACCGCCTCTCTGGGCAACCCGTGCCAGTGTTTCACCACCCTCATCATAGAAAATGTCCTCCTTGTATCTAGTCTGAATCTACACTCGTTTAGTTTAAAACCATTACCCCTTGTCCTATCGCTGCAGACCTACTAAGAAGTCTGTCCTCTTCTTTCTTACAAGCCTCCTTTACATACTGAAAGGCCGCAATAAGGTCTCCCTGGAGCCTTCTCTTCTCCAGGTTGAACAACCCCAACTCTCTCAACCTTTCCTCTTAGGAGAGGTGCTCCAGCCCTCTGATCATCTTTGTGGCCCTTCTCTGGACCAACTCCAACAGGTCCATGTCCTTCTTGTGTTGGGGGCCGCAGAGCTGAAGGCAGTACTGCAGTGAGGGTTCTCACCAGAGTGGAGCAGAGGGGGAGAATCTCCTCCCTTGACCTGCTGGCCATGCTGCTTGTGATGAAGCCAGTTGGCTTTGTGGGCTGTGTGCGCACATTGCCAGCTCATGTCCAGTTTTTCATCCACCAGTACCCCCAAGTCCTTCTGCTCAGGGCTGCTCTCACTCCCTTCATCCCCCAGCCTATATTGATACCAGGAGTTGCCTCGACCCAGGTGCAGGACCTTGCACTTAGCCTTGTTGAACCTCATGAGGTTCACATGAGCCCACTTCTCCAGTTGTCCAGGTCCCTCTGAATGGCATCCCTTCCCTCAGGTGTGTCAACTGTACCACTCAGCTTGGTGATGTTGGCAAATTTGCTGAGCATGCACTCGATTCCACTGTCTGTGTTGTTGATGAAGGTAGTAAACTGTTGATGAAGATAGTAAACCGTACTGGTCCCTATATGGACCCCTGAGAGACACCACTTGTTAGTGCTCTCTGTCCAGACATTGAGCCATTGACCACTACTCTGGATGCGACTATCCAGCAAATTCCTTATCCACCAAATACACATCCCAAAACTCCTGTATGATAAAACCAAAAAACAACGGCAAAACAGGTATGAGCCACCTTCATATTCACTGAATGGCCCAGCTCTGCAGGAACGGGCTTAATGCCACGTAAGGGGGATAGTTCTCATGCATAAAGACTTAGCTTTACTGAGTTTTGGCTAAGAGTATGTGAATATGGGCAAGTCACCTAAAGTACTCCCTCCATTTTCTTTCTGAACAATGAAACTGTGCATTGTTAGCACTGGCTTTTAATATGCTGATTTCCCTAAGCTATTCTGAGGCCTTTTGGAAAAAAGGCTTTATTCCAGCGTAGTGACTTAGAACTATATGTAAAGCCAGCAGCTGCAGAAGAAATAGTATTCCTCCTTGATATCTTAGAAAATGATATGTATTTGTTTCTGTTTCAAGAGTAGGACTGTTAGTTTTTGACAGATTCTAGCTGAGTTCGTTTTTTTTTTTTAACACTTGAAACTGCAGGGAGAAATTAATTTGTTTACTTAATTTCTTTAGTAAAATGTCAGATAGTGTTACTTGCATATTTTCAAGCAGCTGTGGGCTTTCTGAATGCAGCCACCTCTGTAGTGGACTATGAAAGTTGCTTATTAGAATGGAATTCAATTTGCTCGTTTTTAAAACTGCCAATTTCCTTAAAGTTGGTCCATTTTACATATAAAAACATAATGAATGATGCAGTGTTTGTTTTTAGCTGTCTTGACAAATGTGATGTTCAAGTAACTGGTGTTTGAGTTGAATCAAATTTACTCAGGTAAAATAGTGAGAATTTAACCTTTCTTTCTTGCATGAGCACAATGCAGACGCAGCGGCACATAATAGTCACCCTAGATAAAAAGTGAGATACATTTTTTTTTTTACCACAAAACTGGAATGTGCACAAATTGTGTAAGAGAGCAAGTGGTCTTTATTGGATTTGTAATTAGATACTAAGAAGTAAGCTTCTTTTAGCTTTTAATGTGGTGTTTCCTTGTTTGATTCCAGGTAGCCTTGAGGAAATAAATCTATAGTATTTTCTGAGCCAGGAAGCTTATTACTTGGCTTAGTGACTAAGCCTGATGACAAAGCATTTTTGTGTGTTAATCTTGAGAAATACCATTATAATACTTGGTACCTTGATTCATTTGCTTTCACTGTCTTGGCTTATATTAGAGGAGATAATGAGTTAAAATATTGTTTATACATGATAGAACAGCAGATTCTGTGTTATGTATTGAATATTTATTTTGAAAACCTGAATGTTAACTGGAAAGTAAATTGGCACCTTGAAAAAATTATTCATAACTGTTGACGTAAAATATCAGTATTATTTTCTGTTTCACAGAAGATTTATTAGTAGCGCATTATTAGAAAGTATTCTTTAAGATGTGGACAATAATTTCATTCTGGTGTGGTTTCTCATGTTGTCTTTTAAGTGTATTTTATTCCAGCCTCCAGCCCTCAAATCAAAGTAGGCAGCTAGGGAATATACTTCTGGAAATTTCCCTGCTAAGTAAGAAATAATTTGAAAAAGTGTCTTCTGATTTAACACAAAAAATGAGAACACTTTTCAATATGTAAAAATACTGTTTGCCCTTTCATTTTGTTTCTTCTTAAAGGAGGGAAGGGATTTTTTTTTTCTTTAAAATCCAGTTGAGTTGTAAGCCACTGAGCCAGAGACAAAATTATATCTTAGTTTCAAATAGTTACACTTATAGGGTAGTAAAATAATAGGTGATTGGCCATGATCCACTTCAAATGGACTGTAACATTTGAATTCACATCAAGATCTCTGTTTCAAGGAGCTTAGGGTGACTTGATAACAGGGAGAGACAAGAATACAAAGGGGAGTGTGACTTAGGCCAGCTGATGAGACAGCAGCCCAAGGCACTGGTTCCTCCCTGTCCTGTGGTAACAGCCTGTTCCCTTCACTTCAGCCATGCCGTTCAGTTCTCCTGGGTGGAGGGGCAGGAACTCCATAAGAGTAACTCTGCTGCCATATGAGTACACTTTGGTTTCAAAAAAAAAAAAAAATTATATGCATCAGGAAAGATGCATCCCTAAAAGGAGTGTTTGACTTTGGGAGAAGAATAGGAAATCAGGATTTCCCAAGCCCAAGAGACAAAAACCGGGACACTTAAGAGTGTTGGGGAAGGAATTGCCATCATTTGTAGATTGAATTGTCTCCCTGAAGGAGAGTGTAGTTGTGAAATACCTGAAAACTCCGGTAGTAAGCAAGATTCCTTTAGGAGAGTGCACTAGTCAAGTTCAGAGTTTGTTGTATGTATAATTTGTGAAAGACAAAAAGGAAAAAAAGATTGTGGAAAAATTCAATTCCTGCTCTGTGTGAAAGGCTTAAAAATAAATTGTCCCCTAGGAATTCAGCATATGTTTCACCAGACATTTGAGAATTTAATGGACTTTCATGTGAACAGAGAATTCTCATTTGAGAAAGGTGATGCTGGCATCTGGGGTAGAAAAATTTGCACAGCTGAAAGTATTAGCCTCCGTTAAGATTAATGTTAAAGGACTTCATTTTAGCTAGTGAGAAGTCTTTGGCATGCTGACAGATATTTACAAAATTTCTTTTTTAGTATCTTCACCAACAATTTGGGATCTGGAATTTGCGAAGGAGATTGCAGCAATAACTGCACAGCCTCCCCGAAACGGTTTTGAGGAGATGATCCAGTGGACAAAAGAAGGAATACTGTGGGAGTTCCCAATTGACAATGAAGCTGGTACGTGCGCTGTTAACTTTTATTGTCTGTCTATGTTTATCTTTTTTTGAGAACTAGAGCATGTTGTGACCTTTGACTGTTTTAACATAGTGTTTCAGCTATGAGTCATGCATTTGATAGTAAACAAATATGACTTTCCAAGTGTCCCAAATCAGAGATGCTTCAGATGAACTCATTCTGGCACTCTTCAGGTGAAGTCCTGCAGGTGGTTTGGCTGATCTGAGGAGTGGCTGGTGCCAAACACGGGAGAACTCCCTCCTTCCCTCTCCCTTCCTCTCTCCCTCCCTCCTTTTCTCACTCAGCCCTGATGCTTTCAACACCAAAAGGCCATTCAAGTCCATTACGTAATACCTTTTACTATGCAACTTCTTTTAAGAAGCTTCTAGCAGAGGACGGGGAATCTTAAAACTGCTGTGTGTATTTATAATGCTGATTCTGTTCTTTGGTGTGGCTCTCGGACCAAGTGGCTAGCCGGATCCTAATCGGCTGTCTTCCAGTTCCATATCTGCCTGGTTGAGTGTTAAACAGTTGTTTGCTCCCTTTGTTCTATCTTCTTTCATAAGAATAAACAAGCACAATATTCACTTACTCTGGGCATCTATCTTAACTAGACATCTTTGTGCACAGTATTTACTCTTATTACCATTAAAAAAAACCCAACTCTCTGTGAAGTTAAGCCAGCAGACAAGAGAGTTAATGTTAAGGAGGGAAAGAACAACTACACAAAGCAAGTGTACACTTTAAGAAAGAGGACTTCATAACTTCAGGGAGAGCTTGGCTGTGGTTTGTTGTTTTTGTTTTTTTTTTTTAAAAAAAAAAGATTTTAAGGACATCAAACAGAACTGCTTTAGAGTGATTCAGTCACTGAAAGCAAAACAGGTTAGTATCTGAAGCTGTGAGTCTTTGAAAATCTGTCCTATACTGAGTTGCAAATTGCATAATGTGGTTCATTGTTTCTTAATGTTTATTCTCATCCTATTTTGGCAGTTTCTTCACAGAATTTAATCACTGCTCCTAGAGTTGATCTGTTCCATCATGTAGAAATCCGAGCATACTCTAGTCATGTTTTTGCAAGCTTAAAACCACTGCAGCCAATGGTTTTTCTGTTGTTGTAATGTGGCTGGAACCCTGCTGTCTGGGGCTGTAAGTGGACCAGGCGTCTTTGGCGGCGAATGGTTTTTCTGTTGCAGCAATGCGGCCGGAACTGTGCTGTCTAGGATGGGGTGGGGAATGGACAAAGAGTCTTTACATATACTTAAACAAGAATCTTTATTGATTCATCCACAAAGACTAGTCATGTGGAAAATTCCAGTGGAGCTTTCCAAAATCTATCACCTCTCAGGTTGAAATATCGAGTCAGTAAATTCCATCATATCAAACTGCCAGTCACAGGCTGTTAATTGGATCAGGTATGTCAAAGCACAGTTAAAAGCTTGAGAACCTCTCTCCAATTATATCAACATACTGGAATTTCAGTTGCTCTGCAAAAGAAAGATGCCCCTTCCTCCTCTTACTTTTGCGTTTTGTAACAGTCATCTCCCTCAATAGGAGGACCTTACCTCAGCTTGTTCTGTATCAAGAAGTGTGTCATTTTTCTTTTATGCCACAAGCACGTGGCTTTAAAAACATAAGTGTAATTAAAGTTTCCATTGAGGAAGAATGTATACTCAACTTTTAGCATTATGAAAGCCTTTGAAGTTTTAAATGAAATAAAGAAAGACTGTTTGTAACAGTTTTTCTTGGCGCCAGAGCATCTCTGGTGTTCCCGTTAGTGCTTTACCAAGGCACTGTACTGTGCTTTGAGGCATCAGGGCAAGGTCACGATTTTTAAAACTTTTCTGGCCTTGGTGCAAACATCTGAAGATGTGGCTAGGCATACTGGCTTGCTGCAGTGGCCAGTAGCAGTTTTCCCCCTCCGACCCTGCTGCCATGTTGTCTGCTCCTGCCTGCATGTCCTTTCCTTTATCCGATGCAGTTGAAGTCACTGTTAGGCAGAAAACTACCTCTTTTTTTTTTTTTCCCCCCTCTGTCTCTCCAACCTCTGATTAATTTTTACCAGATTAGCAAACCATTAGTATAGCTTGCATAACGTTGTTCTCACTCCTCCTCCTTCGTGCTTGCCTCTTGTGTTTGTAGTAGCTTTAGTTCTGCTCTGTGACTTGCTGTGGCAAAAAATTGGGAAAAATGTTGATTTCTGCCTCTCTTTAAAATTATTGCTGTGCATTTATGTCTTAATGACTCAAATCCTGAGGAGTGCAGTTGTTAAAAAGGACAGTGCAGATTATTGGTGCACCTCATTCGGAGGAGCAAACACTTCTGGTGGGCCAGAGATTATTAGGGCAGAAGTGATAGGTTTAATGGAAGTCTCGGAAAATTAATGCCTCAGTTGCCCCTGATGGCTTCTGTAGGCAGAAGTTCACCAGGTCCTGTTCTGGCTGTTTTGTTGAGATGCTGTTCCTGGCAGAGAAGCATTGGATCAGTTTTTCATGAGAGGTGGCAAACATTGCACAAGCATTTTAGCAGAGGTTTGCTTTACTAATTCTGAGTCTATCCTAGGGACCTACTGTAAGAGCTAGATTTATCTCATTCTAAAAATCCTGGAATCATAGGAAGTGTTTTTTGTGTTGGAAGGGACCTTTAAAGATCATTTGGTCCAAACCTCCTGCCATGGACAGACATCTTTCACTAGATCAGGATACTTGGTCATCTTTAGAGCATGGCAGCAGCACTCCCTATAAGGATGGACATCTGCACTTGAGGTGTCGTCTTTAAGGCAAGGTTGGTCATGTCTTGGAAGGGTTAGTGTTTTAGCTAGAGGAATTCCTCAGACTTTCTGTTGGAAATGGGATATTGAGAGTGGGTCACTTACTGCTTTGAGGCTGATAAAGAAAATGCTCCACTTTAAATTCTTACCGTGCATGTTCTTTCAAATTAGGTTTCTGAGGACAGTGCAAGAGAGATTGAGGGACAGCCTTGTTCTTCCCTTGCAGCAGGAGTTATGGCTTGCTGGGGGTGGGGGGAGTCATACAAGCATATCTCATCTAATCACTTCCCACCAGAGGTCTCAGCCTCTGATGCTTTGGGCAGTTGTGGTGGGTCTTTGTGATGCACACTTCACTTTTTTGAGGACTGAAATATGTGGTCTAACTGAAATGTTTGGACTTAACACTTCATCCCCAAACCATGTATCATGTCTTTGAGAAACGGGAGATCAAAATATATGATGTAATATTTCCTTCTGACCTGCATTTTTGTGAGATTGTAAATGATTTAATTTCTTTCGGGTTAGAGATTAAAATTGATGAAATTATTAATTAGACATAATCTCTTCTGATACCCTGTATCTATTCCCAAAAGAAAAGCATCCAGAAGGCCAAATTTT
>NW_009632847.1:99966-120381 GCF_000690535.1 Cariama cristata | reverse complement strand
TGGAGCCAAGGAAAATCTGTGTACCTTGCATGGTGAATTTCTCTATTGAATAGCAGTATGTTCTGGGAGGAAAATGAGGGGATGGCAGGTTTTATTAATTTTTTTCTTTTCTTTTTCCTTCAAGAGTCTTCTTTCCTGCAGGGCAGGTGAAGGTGAATATTGTAGGACTTTCACACACAAAGTTATTTGTGACTAAAGAGACTCAACGGCTCACGTGAAATTGTTCCGTGGCATCACTCTCATTTACCGATCCCGTCCCCCTGTTGCCCCCCAGCACGAACACGCACGTGACCCGTGGATTATCACCAACGTGTTTGGTATGGGGGCACACCAGGTCAGTGAACAGATTTGTCCGGTGTGTCACCTTGCCAGCAAAACTGACCTACTGATACACAAAATTGCCTGTTGGGGGGCAGGGCTGCAGGAAACGGAGTTAGGGAGGATGGAAACTTCTTTGAAAATCAGAAGTAAAGTTTGTTGATGGAATTTACCAGACAATGCAAGCAATATGCTGAGTTTGTTACAGCAGCAGCTCCACTCTCTGCATCATTGAGACAGCTCTTTCAGAAGCTGCATTTTTACACGCTGCCCAGGCTGACAGTTTGTTGGTATCAGCTCTACAGTAAGAGCCTCTCAGCGTCTGACATCTCCAGAGGCTTTGCTGTTTCACCTTTCATGGGGGCTGTGGTCTGTTTATCTCTATTGCTTCAGCCAAAGCAGTTTTGCAAAATTCCTCCCTTATCTGCTAATTAACCCTTTTCCTCATCAGGCACCAGTAAGACTCTTAAAATATAATTTTTTTTTTTTCCCTGAAGTCCGTTTGTTTCCCTTTACACTTTGAAGTTTCTCTTTTCTGCTGCTAAATTGTTCTTCCCCATTTCTATCCTCCTCATGCTTTCATTCTTTTGATTAGTCCCACATTCTCCGAAAAATTCCTTGCAGTTACAGTATCAATTGGGGAAATGGAAAAAAAAGGGTAGCCAACAGCTGAAAGTTGTCCTTTCTATCAACTCTGCCAAGAAACTGCTTACGGCCTCCTGGCTCCATTCAGAGGCTACTATTTAATGACCTTTCCAAGGGTCAAGTACTAACAGGGATTGGTATTCATGTACAGAATATTTTCAACCACTGTATCCTGAAATGTGAATTACAGCATTTTGTGTTCCAAGCTACAACTTAAACGTTTTTATTTGTCAAAGTACAGCACCTCAACTCACTTGAGGCAAAGTATTTTTTTCTGAGGAGGTACTTTGTCAAAATGTCCTCCTCTGTGGGACAGAAAATTTCAGGGAAGTTTCCAAGGACTAAATGCTTTCCTCCTCTCCAATTTGTACTGTGTTTGATATTATCTTGGCTGTGATTTCATCAGAAACCGTGAGCAAAACGGTGTGGTAGGGCAGTGAGTAGAAGACCTTCATAGGAAAATTAAATGACACAAGAAGCGGCATTAGAGATTTGTAATGAGGGGGCTGCTGAGAGAGTGCTAGCAGCATAAATGTCAGGGAACAAGCATGCTGTGAGAGGTGTGATTGCTCAAATGAGCGTTGAATGTTTGTGGTTATGAAAGGCCCCTGTGCCATTTTCCATAAAAGTAGCGACGTTAAAATCCAATGATCCACCAAATTCTTTCACTCTTCTCGTCACATAAAGTTCCTTATCTAGTTGCAATTTGATACGCAATTCTTCCTTCTTTGTATTTTACCCACAAAAGAGTTCTCATCTCAGCTCTGCAGAAATGGTGAATTTGTTCCCGTGTGTTGTGGATGGAGCCTGGTTAAATTTCCTAAAGAAAACATATCCTGGACAATAATGGTGACTTTATGAGAAGTTGTTTTTTAATATGCTTTTCCACATGCTAGTTTTAAAAAATGGAAAATGTGATGTAGTCTAAATAACTCCAGTTAGTGAAAACTAGAATTTGGTAATCCAAAAGAATTAGCTGTTCTCTCAGTGAAGAGGTTTGGAAAATGGGTGCATTTTCAGGACAGAATTTGAGTGGCTTTGCAGGCCAGCTCCCTGGTTTTAGGTCATCTCTAAACTCAGGTTGTAGGAACTCCCTTTCTGGATGAAGTCTCGTTAAAAATGTTGCATTCTTAGCATATACGGTGAATTCTATACCCATGACAGCCTTCAATAAGCCCTGCCATCAGAAACCACTTTAATGTATCCCCAGGTCTTCCACTGCAATTTTGCTTGACCTTTACAGAACTTCTCTGTTAGGTGACTGATTTTACTGGTCCACAGAACCATTGGTTAAGTGAAGTACTGCTGGAAACTAAAAATCTTTGTTTCATTTTCTGTAGATGCAATGCTGAAAGTTTCGGTTTGTGAACTGGCCGCTCCCTAGCCAAAACACCCAGCCATGGGGGTGCTTGTACCGCCCAGTACAATCCCTCCTCACTCTCTGTGTCCTGGAGAAGACAAGCCTGATGAAGGACTCTTGCAAGAGGCAAGCAAAATGTTCATCCCTGTTCTCTCAGAAGCTGAGAGATTTGCATGGGCAGATAAATGGAGGCTCAAGTTAGCAGCTAACAGCAGCTCTGCTTCCGTTTTGCTGTGGAAAAAATGAGTCCTGTTCCTCCCCTCTGTCCTCCTGTTGCCCCTCACCACACCAGATCTGGTCCAAGAGGAACTCTGCCGCTGGCCTGGGAAGGAAGAAAGGGCTTCCCGAGGCCAGGCCCAGCAGCCACCCTGGCAGGCTGGCAAAGAGAACTGGGCAGTGCCTAGGGTAGAAGTGCACTCAGATAATGCTGGATGAATAACAGAGAGATTGGTTTGCTGCTGCACTGCTAAAAACCTCTGTAGCTGACACATGAAGCTGGGAAGAAGGGCAGCTGGAGAGAAGAAAACCAGAAATCACTTTGGCCCAAAAAGAAACATTTTGTTCAGCTGCCTCCTCCTTATTTTTGGTGCATAGATAAAGGGAATTTGGATCTTGTTCAAGCTTTTTCCTTCAGTTTATGTCAACTTTAAATCAAATTAATGTTAAGATGAATAGGATTTGAACTGAAAAGTGAAAAACCAAAGAGCTCCTTGGAATTGATAATAGTAATGAAAAAACCTGTATTTCCAAAACCAGGACTTTATGCTGCCGGCATGTAAACAAAATACTTCAAGGGTTTTGAAATCCCTCAGTACACACATGCACCCACATTTCTTATGGGGGCCAAATGCTGAGTTCAGTCGTGTTTTAAGGTCACTCCATCCTTCATTGCCTTTACTCTTTGTTAAATACAGGTGCCAAAGTAAGTAGAGAAATTATCGCAGGCTAATGGATATAGAATGATGCTGGAAAGAGAGAGAGAGTAAGCTTGGTCTTAAGACTGAAATATATGTAATTACTTGCTGTGTTGGTTGGACAAATAACAGGGAACATAAAATTAATTATCACATGGGGGCTACCAGGGAAAAGCACAAAGCTTAGAATTGTCAGTTAAGCTGAAGAGCTCCTACCCCAGGGGCTCAAATCACTTGGCTGTACAAAGCTGGGAGATCTGGCAATGCTCGATCAGACACACACAGGAGGTAAAGCAAGAAGTAATATCCAAAGGCTAGACCAGAAGTTCAGTGCAATCTCTGGCCTTAACACCGTGTGGGTTGTTTTTTTATTGGTTTAAAATCCTCCTATTTTTGCTGGTCTCAGTAATTCTCTTTTACTAACTCATTGGTATTACCCAGCATTGGGAACATAACTCAAGTGAGCTAATTTTTGGCAGTTATAAGGGTTGTAACAGAAAGTATTACTTTTATTTCACACCATTAGGTCAAATTAATTTTATCAGCTGGAATTCATACTGTTAACTAGGGGATGTGAAGAGCCTCCTCATTCTCCTGCTTGGGTTACGAAGGAAAAAAACATTAAAAAATTTTGTCGTAAGACTGATGCTGATTGTAGGGGCAATGCCTTACTTAGACTTCCTGATGATTTTCTTTTTGAATGGTCCATGGTATATTAAGGGCAATGAAACAAAAATAAGTGAACCTCTTGTTTACACTTTTTTCTCTGCTTTATCAGGTTATTGCTCCTTTTTGCACCTAACTTTGTTTTTATGTTTTCTCTTTCAAATAGTCCCTTCCTCACAAATCTTCCATGGACTGCCTTTTTTTTTTTTTTTTTTTTGCATTTCTGTAGTAATCATATCTTTAAGATGTTTTGGTGGTAAAGAGGCAGTTGTATGGTCTAGAGACAGGTAATTAAGTAGTCAGAGCTCGCACGCTGAAGTAAATGCATCTCTGCTAAATTGTTTGGTTCTCAGTGATTGTTGAACACTGATATTACTGAGCTAAGGAACCACTGGTAGCAGTTTACGTCTCTGAAATACTCTGGAAGTGTGGATGGTGATGGGAATGTGCTCAAATAGCATGGAGAGCAGTGGGAGGCAGTTGTAAGGAAGACGGGCAGAATATAGTCTCATTTTTATGACAATAGATGACTCGTATTTTTAATATCTTACTGTTAACTCAGGCAGAGATGACTATCTATGATATTCCACATTACAGAAATCTGAGGAGTGAGTCCTGCACTCCAGGTAAAAGTGAAACATATGAGATACACCTTTTAAACAGAGTAGAAGAAGAAAATGAGCATACAGAAAAATGTGTGACTGTTCTGAGGCTAAAGAACCAATTTGTCAATTTGGAAGGGGCTGCATGAGATCCTGATCAGAGCTTATGATGGGGTGTAAGGGAAAATGTCAAAAGAGAGACTTTTAGAAAACCAGAATTCACCTTCAAGGAAGTGCGGTGATTTGACAAGGAAAGGCAATCACAAGGGCAGAACTGAGAGGAGAACAGTGTTCTGACACGGGTCACAAAGGAGGTGTGGGTAGAAAGGGGAGTAAAGCTCAAAGCTCACAAAAGCAATATGCAGAGCTGCCTGGATCAGGACAAGCAGTGGAAAGCCATACACTCTGAAAAACATCCAAGCATTATGCTGCATTGCATTGACTTCCACAAATTTGCAAACACTAGCTGAGCATGAACAACTCGGACAGGAGGACATCCAGCACCATTTGTGCAAAGTAATCCTTCACAAAAGCAACAGACAAGAATTCAGCAGAAGATAAATGAGCTTTTAGCCTGAAAGCAAATGGAACATTTATTAATTTTAAGCTGTACACAGGTGTACAAGCCAGTGTTTTGTCAGAGACGGTGATAGTAGCAAGGAAAGAAGAGCCCAGATAAGACAAATGGATAGAATTCAGGTTTGCAGTTGTGATCTTATTGCCATTAAGAGAGTGAGTGAAGTAAATGTATGAGTAAATAACATATTGCAAAGGTACAATTTGTAATAATACCAAGGACAAAAATATCCTCTACTGATTTTAAAAAATATAAAGTTCTTCATCTTATGCAGTGGTGCTTCACCTTAGAAGAAAAGATGACAAAGTTTGAAGAAGAGGTTTAGGATGCTTTCCCAGTGAAGAAGAAAGTATTCTGCAGAATACAAAACATACCTGAAAGCCCAACTGTTCACTGTCCAACAGAGGAGCAAAGAAAGGAGCTGGCTAACCTTATCACTGTAGGAAAAAAGAGAGCAAGGAGCAGAATAAACAAAGCAAGACACTCACTTTCTGTAGAAAAAACCCAAGCATTTCTCTAAGCAATAAGATGAAGGAATCTCATAGGTTATGCCTCTTGGTTGAATGTTTTTTTGACTGAAATAGGCAAAGAAATTCTGCCGTCTCTGCAAACACCAAGAACTTTTTCCTGTATTTCCCCTATCAGCTATCCTCTGTGGAATATTGGCAAAATGTGGGCTGCCATGTTTGGCTATAAAATTGTCTAAAAACATAAAAATGCTTGTGGGAGTGAACTTTCAAAACTGCTAATCCCAGTTTTCCTTCTCCTCTGCTCTGTCTTGTATGAAACCTGTAGGAACTGAGTATCTTTAAGTCCTCTTCCTTATTCTGTAACTTTGGTTGAACGTGCCAAGGCACACACACTGCCAGGGTGTCACCTTATGGCTGGCTCTGTAGGAAATTAAGCTAATCCTCTCACTGGATATTGATTGAACAGAAACCCAGCAGCAACAACCAAGGAGAAATGGAATGTAAGCAGATCCTAGGTAGATTTCTGTAGCTGACCCGTCCAAGTGGTTGTGGCAAATGTCTTTAGAGAAGCAGAGCACAAGTGGCACATAAGTAGCGTGACCTTTCGAGAAACACTGCTTCTTCCAACTGACTTTTAGTGTTTTGCAGCAGAATATATAAAATGGGATTTAATGGGATTAGTAGAGTAGTTACTGTAGTTCAGCCAGATGAAAAGATCTCACTGTATGTTGTTTTGTTTATAATGCAGGTTTCATTCTTGGATATGTGTTTGACCCCTTTTGCTGCCTACTTGCTGACCTCTTCACCTAATTTGCTATATTTGCTAAATATATGACTAGGTGTAAATTATCAGCATTGTAATCACAAAGCTTAAGTAACACAAAAGACAAATCAGTATGCAATACTGCGCTTCACATATTAGTGGACAAAACCAACATCTTCTTGTTTTACAGGCATATAATATTTTTTCTGCAGGTTTGCCAACATTATTTCTGCAATGTTTTTCTATGTTTTCTGGCTAAGATAACCACTTAGAGTAATTTAGTTCAGCCTACAAAACTGAGTTTTCCAAGTGGCCTTAATGTGATAAAAATGAGGAATCCTATTCTTTTCCCTCTTCTTTTTTCCAAATTGCTTTTTGAACCCAGGTAATTTTTTGAAATCAATAGCATTCTGTGCCAAGGAGATTGCCTAGGCATTACATGACAAACATAATACATGTTTTGAACTTGCCACCTGCTAGTTTTCTTTGACAACCTCTAGTTCTGTTTTGGAAGAGAGGATGAATGGATCTTCTCTGTTCATCTTTACTTAGTTTCTGCTGGGTGAGCAACATTACCCTGCCTTACCTGCTTAATGTTCTTTGAATATAGATTAAAGTAGGTAGCAAGGGGAGTTATGTGTCATGCAGTGGTGCTTTCTTAAAGTAATGTGTGGAAAGAAGGGAAATAGCCTGGAGTTTTCCACTCCTGCTAATTGCCTTACTTCATCAGCTTACTGCAACTTGTTCCACACCCTGCAGTTTGCGTTCACACTGCCATAGAAGTGAGCCAGCAGTATTTCAGTGTGAAAGGCCTTCTGGTGTGTGGTGAAGCTCTATTATTTGTCCTGCCTTTTTAGAAGATAAAAGCTGCTAACTAGCTTACTTTATTTTTATTCTGCAGCTGTGATAGCCTTAGCTGTCTTTCAAGCCTATTAATCAGTTTCCCAATCCAGAAGCAGGGCACAGATGTAGAGAATTTTCTGTCCTGAACACATGGATTCCCCAGCCTTAACAACCAAATTAAAGCCATCAATTCCAAATTAGAAATGTAGATAAGCCAGCTTTAGAAGTTTGGTTCTCTAGCAATGGTCCTTTTATCTGCTGATGAGCCTGAAGCCTTGTTGCTCCTTTCTAGCTCTGTCTTTGTGTACTTCTACAATCAGGTAACTTGCTCTTAAATTTCTGTCCTGGACTCAAACTGGCTCTGGTCATGTCTAACAAGAGGTTTTGAACAACTTAGTGACTTTTCTGCCTCTCTTTACAGGGTACAACTTCAGCAGCTTTGTTTGGTAAACAGCAGGGGAGAGCACAGTCACAGCGAGTTTTATACCTGAGGTGAGACCTCTCTGTTTTTTCTATACATTTATTTAAATCAAAGCATTTTATAAGAAAGGGGAATTGAAATGTTGTAATGCAGTGTTTTGGGTTCTTAGGGAGTCTCTAATTAGTCTGTGTAAAAAAAAAGATGTGAAAAATAATAATATTATTGTTCTCCTGTCTTGTTTTAGGATGGATGCGTACTCAAGACTCACACTTTCCCTGAGACCCTGCTGCTGACCCTCCCTCAAAGCATGGTGAGTCCTATAGAGAAACTGGAGTAGATCCTTCACTTTGTTCCAAATAGATATGCAAGCTGACGTGAGGTATCTTGGTCATTTGTTAAATAGACATCAGAACTTCAACTCTCAACTAGATTTTTTTTTTTACTTCCAAAGGTTTTTTGATAGTGTCTTTCAGAATTAAGAAGTCTAACTGCTGAATCCTATGGCTTCTTTTGGTGTGATAGAATTGTTCTGTCCCAGTGTGCAGAATATAAGTATTTGGTACTAATCACCCTTTTAATTATTGTCCTTTCAGTTTATAAACAAGTTTTAAAAAGTTGTAGGTAGCATTATGACACATAACTTTGTACTGAATGATAAATTCCTTGTTAATTGCTGGTTCCCAAATGTTACCCTCCATGCTTACTTTATCCTCACCTTGTTTGTGTCATCAGTATGTATCAAGGAAAGCACATGGAATTTGAGGTGGGAATGGAAGAATAAGTTATTCCTCCTTTAGGAAACTGAGTCTGTGCTTGTTATCCTTGCTCCACCCACAGAGCTGAAGTAAGAAATAAGGTGTTCAAAAGGTATTGGCCTTGGAGAAAAATTTTGCAGTGAGGAAAAAGAATTGTGGTAAGGAGGGGCCTGTAAGTTGCAGGAGTACATTAAACGAAGCAGGTCAAATGAGGGGTACTGCTAGAAATTCTAGTTGGAGCAAGTAGGTATAAAGTTTGGTGTAAACATTAGGCAGCTGTCCAGAGCTAATTAAGTTACCCAAGAATGATGCCCAGTGAGAAGGATTTAAAGCCATCTTACTCAGAAATACAAAAGTTGTCAAAAATATTTTGCTAGAGCTATTGATTGTTTTGACTTTCTGGTTTTGTTGCATTAATGTCCCAAAAGCCCTGTTTTGATCAAGTAGAATCAGTTGCTTTCTTTCTTTTAATTACTTCACTAATGTTACTTATGCGCAGAGGTTCTTTGTTGCTGAGAGCTAGCAAATACTGTAATCACATACTACCAAGTCACCATCTTTCCATAAACAAAATACCTAAGTTCTTTAATGGTCTCCATTACCAAAAGATCTGTGGCCAGAGTTAATCACTCGTTATGCTCAGTGCTGTTGAGCACTGCTGACTGGTGTCTCTGGATTTCACTGAACGTTATCAAACATTGGCAGCATAAGAGTGATGAGAAAGCACAAGCAGCAAAAGGTTTGTCAGCAGCCAACATAGGTAAGATGTTCAGAGAGTAATGCTAACACTCTTGTTCTGTGGTGGTTAAAATCTGTGGTTGCTTATACCTAGTGTCCCCAGGGAAGGAAGACAAAGTGAGGACAATGGGGCAGACAATGTGCTTTAAATTACGTGAATGTTCTTTCTTCAGATTTTTTGCCTCCTGTACTGTTGTGAAAGTGAAAATAGACACTTATTGCTTAAGTGATTACAGGTTCATAATGCAGGGGTTGGTACTTCTGTTACACAAGGCACAGCCAGAGTTAGACAAATCACATGTAGACTTTTATGCTGAGACTACAGAGGGAAATTTGGAAATGGAGGGCAGTTCAAAGGGTGGTAGCAGGGTTGCAGAATCAATTTTGCAAGTCTGTACTTTGAGGAAAACTGAAGGTGCTCTTATGCTACAGGCCTGTGTAGTGCTGTCACTTGGGGATAGCTCTTTGACTGGTAATCATAGAATCATTTAGGTTGGAAAAGACCCTTAAGATCATCTAGTCCAACCATTAACCTAACACTGCTGAGTCCACCACTAAACCATGCCCCTAAGTGCCACATCTACACATATTTTAAATACCTCCAGGGTATTCCCTAGGCAGCCTGTTCCAGTGTTTGATAACCCTTTTGATGAAGACGTTTTTCCTAATACCTGATCTAAATCTCCCCTGGTGCAACTTGAGGCCACTCCTTCTCATCCTATTACTTCTTACCTGGGAGAAGAGACTGACATCCACCTCGCTACAACCTCCCTTCAGGTCATTGCAGAGGGCGATAAGGTCTCCCCTGAGCCTCTTCTCCAGCCTAAACACCCCCAGCTCCCTCAGCCACTCCTCATAAGACTTGTGCTCTAGACCCTTCACCAGCTTTGTTGCTGCTATTTGGACATGGTCCAGCACCTTGGTGTCTTTCTTGTAGTGAGAGGCCCAAAACTGAATACAGTATTTGAGGTGTGGCCTCACTTCCCTAGTCCTTCTGGCCGTGCTATTTCTGATACAAACCAGGATGCTCTTGGCTGCCTGGGCACACTGCTGGCTCATGTTCAGCCGCCTGTCAACCAAAACCCCTAGGTCTTTCTCTGCCGGGCAGCTTTCCCTCTGCCCCAAGCCTGTAAAGTTGCATGGGGTTGTTGTGACCGAAGTACAGGCCCCGACACTTGGTCTTGTTGAGCCTCATACAGTTGGTCTTGGTCCATGGATCCAGCCTGTTCAGATCCCTCTGTAGAGCCTTCCTACCCTCCAGCAGATCAATGCTCCCACCCAACTTGATGTCATCTGCAAACTGACTGAGGGTGCACTTGATCTCCTCATCGAGGTCATTGATAAAGATATTAAACAAAATAATATATTCTAGGAGGCTTGAAAACGACTGTTAAAAATAAAAAATCAGAAACATTGCTGAAGTACTACTTTTACTCTGGTAGCTACACCAGCTGAAGGAAGGGGTTTGAGGTAGCCAATCCACATTAATATCCCAAGGAAATGCTAGCCAACAAATGACTGATTTGGATCTGAATGTTATCCTTACTCATGTCAGCATTTGAGCTGTAAAGTAGGAGAAGGCTGAGCAAGTTCTAAAAAATACAAGTGTAATCAGAGATAAGGAAAAAAGCAATAAGTAATAAAATATTCTACTGAAATCCTTTTCTTTTCCCTCTCCCGGCATCCGTCTTCTGCAGGCATCACCACAGCCACTCTCCTCTCTGTGAACACCATATGTTTCATGTTTTTTACAAGCTGTATTTTGTGCTACATGTTAGTTAACTAACCGGGAAGATTAGGAAGTACAGAAAAAAAAAAAACAAACCTGTGCTTATTAAAAAAGATCAGGGCAGTTTTGTCTTCTGTTCCTGCAAGGACAAGAAATGGCCTAAAGACTTTGGATACCTAGGTTTCTCAGAGGCAGTATGTTACTCTTATCTTCCTCTGCCTCTCAGTGTGGAGAGCATTCCTAGGAGAAAGCAAGTTGTATGTCTGTGTTGTAGCTGCTGAAATAGCTGGTGCTACTGGCAGCTGAGTATGAGTTTGGGCAACTCTAATGTGTGCTGGAGTTTAAACCTTTCTTAGCTGTCTTTATTATAAAGAAACTAAAGAGACAACAAAGGGGAAAAAAAAAAAGCTATTGTTGGTCTTAGCTCCTCTCTGTAGATTCATGCTAAGCACCGAGCAGGATGATTTACAGTCAGTTGAAAGTGCAATGCATGAAGATGAATACCAGTATCTACATGGCTTTCAGCCTCCGTATGTGAGATGTGACATCTTACGTACCTTCTCAGCTTCCAGAGTTTGGATTCGGGAACAAAACAGTGCTTACATCATGATAAGTGATAATGTGATGAGATCAAACAGACTGTACAGGACTGATTTTTTTTTGAGACATCAACTCCCAAAGACTAATGGGTTTATATGGCAGAGAAAGAGCTCTTCTCTGGGGAGATCTTATTACTCATGCAGGTTGCTAACACACCTGAACAGAACTGGGAAAGTGGTTTGGTGGGCAGTGGCAGTAATGAGGTCTAGCTCCCAGTGGCTTGGATTCTTTGTCACAGTTAATAAAGATTTGAGTGCAGATGGAAAGATGGAAACTTTTTTCATGTTGGGACACTCAGGACTTCTCTAGCCTCTGTAAATTCTCTGAGGCTTAGTATGAATTGAGGTCACACTGTAACATACTCGGTACAGGCTATGGATGGCTTTTCATCTCTACCTAGCTAGCTGTTTCCAATAATTCTGTAGAAAATTTGACATCTAGAATGCTGAGACCTACTTTAAAGACCTTTACTCTCTGTCCAGTGTTGCTGAAATTGGCTTAAATTATTTAGTTGGATGAGTGGGGCAGATAAAAGCACACACATACTTTACATGCAGAAACTGAGCTTGATCAAACTAGGCTAAAAGCAAACACGAGTCTTAGCTTTTTCTTGTCAAGGTGTACTTAGAATTTTGTGATCTTTTACATTATGAAACACAACTTCCTGACATAAATTAGAGTGGTTCTGTTTTGAAAAGTGATTCTACAAAGAGCTTCATGGAATATCCGTTTTATATGCTCCATTGATTACCAAAGCAATGTGATAATATTAAAGCCTTCAGCAGTAATAAAGATTATGCAACCTGAATAGATAAGTCCTGCAGGAAAACCTCAGAAAGTCAAGGTTGCACTTGCACTGGTACAAGATTGAACAATTAACTGTTCTTACTGTTGACTGTGTTATGCATGGCTTGAGACAGTATTGTGGTTTAACCCCAGCTGGCAACTAAGCACCGCCCAGCCACTCGCCCACTCCTGCTACGGTGGGGTGGCAAAGAGAATTGGAAGGGTGAAAGTGAGAAAACTCTTGGGCTGAGATCAAGACAGCTTAATAGGTAAAGCAAAAGCTGCGCACGCAAGCAAAGCAAATCAAGGAATTTGTTTACCGCTTCCCGTGGCGGGCAAGTGTTCAGCCACTTCCAGGAAAGCAGGGCTCCATCATGCAGAATGGTGACTTGGGAAGACAAATGCCCTCACTGCAAAAGTCCCCCCTTCCTTCCTTCCTTCTTTCCTTCCTTCTTCCTCCAGCTTTTTATTGCTGAACATGGTCATATGGTGTGGGATATCCCTTGGGTCGGTTGGGGTCAGCTGTCCCGGCTGTGTCTGATATATTAAGGGCATAATTGAAAATCAGAAGGAAAGAGGAAGATGTGGTTAACGCTTCTACCATATTAGTTTGAAGATCATTCTTAATAGGCTTATAAATACAAACATTAAATAAACCATCATTTTTAAAGTAATGCTTTGTGGCAATTAAAGAAAGCAATATGTAGTAATCTTAAATGAGCTGATATTCCGAATCACTACTATAAAGATATTGCACTAAGAAAGCTATTTTGAAGTGTCATCATGTGCATAGACATTTTCAGATTAAAATCTGAACAATTTTTAAGAAATAAAAGTTGACTGTATTTTTTCCTCAAGACTTTTTTTTTTTTAAGCAAAGGTAAAACTTCAAATAGACAACCAACCAAAACCAACCATACTCTTACCTCTCTATTTTTCTTTTTAATTTTGGCTGTTATCAGGAATCACAAATTGGAAACAAATCTTACTTTCAGGTTAAATCCAGCACAGAGCAAAAAATGTAACTTAACTGTGGATGTATTCTGATAAATGATTAGCCTAAAGAGACTTTGAGTGCCTTAGGCACTCAGATATAATCCTGATGACCAATTTGGAGAAGATTGGCAGAAGAGAAGAAAATTTGCCTAGTCTTTGTTCAGTGCAGCTCATTCATGGGCTTCTGTGGCAGTTTGGATTGAACCCTGGGTGCTTTGGCTATTAACACTGCCAAAATAAATAGGATTTTAGAGTATACAAACTACAAAGTAGACAATTATCTGAAGTCAATTTTAAGAGCCACAAAACTGTACCTGTCCCTGGGTGCAGATCTGAAGGGAGAGGATATTCTTGTGAACTGGGGTCCAGTCAAAGCAACTGAGACAAGGCTCACTTTGCAGTCAAACAAAATCCTTATACCTTTTTGTACCTGTCTCTTTCACTGTACTCTATGCTAGTTGTGCTTGCAAAATCTCATCTAAAAAGTATGCCCTGCTTTTCAGGGAATAGGATATGTAGTACCAGTAGGAATTCATTAATGCTCCCTGCTATAATCTAACTGTTCCTGTTAACATGAAGCAAGGTAAGAGGCTTTCTGAAAGGACAATTGTTGTTCCTTCATGTCAGCAACTTGTCTTAGTTTCATTCTGAGGGTGACAAACCCCAAACAACTTGACAGATGCTTTTTCCAGAGGTTCTCCTGATCATATGTGTTATTTCTGCTGCTACAGATTCAGACATGATGAAGAAAAGCAGGACTTGTGCTGGAAATATTCATGCCACATAAGGGGAAAACTTCTATAATTGTGAGGTAAAATAAAGCACTTGGAAACCAAGCTCCAGTTCAGGTCACTGTTATTAAGGGCCTGGAAGCTATTCAACTTGGGTTAAATTGCAGCCAGAAGTGAGTGGGCTTGTGCAGGTAGCTGGTCTCACTGGAACTCGTGAATCTCTCCAACAGCTTGGAGGATTACAGCCAACAGCAGCCAGTGCCCTGAGTGGTGGATTTATTACTTCCCACGGAGCAGGACTGGCACTGGACTTTTCATAACAAGACGTCACACCCTTGCCTCTGTATCTGCCTTACTTTCCTGCACCTCTTTAGTTTCATCTTTGTGCTCCATAGGTCCCTCCTGTAAAGGGGAATAAGAATTGGAGGAAGGTTATTATAAGCCACAGAAGCATAAGGTGGGAGTCCTCCTTTAATCCACGTCTGTGTTTGTGTACCAGTATCTTGCTGGCCATGGTTCTCTGCATGCAACTTGCCATTCCTCTAGAGAATATAACTGTGCTCATGTATTTATTGCTCAGGTACAGCTGTCTGTAGGTAAAGTATCTTGTTCTGAAGAGAGCTTTTGTCTGCTGTCAGATCAAATCGTGCTGATGGCTCTGATCAGGAAGCCCTCTGGGAGACAAATGACATTTTCTTCTGAGTGCAAAAAGACTGTAGTGTAGTCAAGAGCACCAAGTGCTTCTACACAGTGGTATCCAAGATAGCACAGGCTTTTTCTTAAACTACAAAGAGAACAACTCTTTATACGGAGTTAGAAGATGTTAGCTTTCTAATAGCTATCACTGAGCATTGTAATTGGAGATGTGGAAATCCACCAGTCTGGGCTTTTTCCTTCCACTCCCAACAGCACATTCTTGCTTGGAGGTAATAGGTTTTTGTGAATCCTTGGACAAAGACCAGATGTCACATTCACATAGATTCACTTGGGTTTATTAAACAAAATTTTACAAAATTTCACTTGCAGAGTCCAGTTGTCTCTTCTGATAAGCCAGTGGCTATTTGGGAGAAGGGTGGCGATGGTGTGCTCTGATATTTAAGCTGAAGATATAGGACTTATGTATGAAGTTTCTTTGGTGGGGTTGTGGGAACAAAACAGGTAATATAACTGGGAGTCAAATGTTTCAGTGTAGTTTAATGCTACGAAAATTAATTCAATATTCATTGTTATCCACAGAGCATCTCCAGAGGTTTTTACAGTAATATCGCAGCAAATCTATTCAGCTCTTATGAAAAGAGAGACCATGCTTACAACTGAGCTAATTTATGTTAATACCTAGCATAACAGAAGTTATTTCACAAGATCTTTAGGCATTATGCCTACAATTAGTTAAAGAGTACATACTTTATTACCTTCTCATTTACTAAGGATTGGTTCTCATCTATTTGCAAATTTTGCAGGCTTCTAAGCTTAAAGGTCTATTTTCAAAATAGCACATGTTACTAAACCGTGCCCCTACAAAAGATTAATTATTTTAAGGTTTTTACCATACAAAACAAGAAAACTTCAATACTGATAGTTTGTGGATTTTTGCTGCTTAAATTTATATATGTAAACTTCCCTAGATAACAAATCTATTCAAGTTTTAAATTCTCACTGCTAATGCTAACGGTAGATGCATTCACTACAGTGTGATTACACTTAACATCTGAAAAAAAACCACACTTGGGTCTATTATGTGGTTTCATAAATACAAATTACTTGTGATAGAATTAGTCAATGAATTGTACAGTAGAAATAGCTTCACTACCAGCATCAGGACTGCATTGCATTCGTTGCTCTCGTACACTCCAAATGCCACCATGCTGCAACTCAGAACCTCTAAATAATTATTTCCTTAAATATCAGAGAACATTAAAACCTGTAAGAAGGTGGCTGTCCTGTGTCTAACTGAATAGCCATTTAGCCTAACACCTTGTCTTCAACCAAGACAATGTAAAATGCTCTGTCTGATGTCTGTTTTGAAAATGAGAAGTGATTCAAATGAATCACTCTTAACTCTCCTTGCAATAGTGACAACCTGTACAGTGTGAAACCTGCAACCCTCATCAACATTCTGCCTAAACATGACAGTAAGGTACCTCAAGCTCTGAGGATGGAGCTGATAAATTGCATGAGGAGAACTCCAGTTTATGACTTGACTTTACTTTTAGGAGTACTGCTATAGCAATAGGTTTG
The DNA here is from genome assembly GCF_000690535.1 of Cariama cristata. Lineage (NCBI taxonomy): Eukaryota > Metazoa > Chordata > Aves > Cariamiformes > Cariamidae > Cariama > Cariama cristata. The sequence goes on along the minus strand of NW_009632847.1, from coordinate 104,229 downwards.
TATCACTAATATTCTTTATCAACAGAAGGATACAGAAGTAGATCAGAGAGCCAAGTGGGCTTGTTTCTCATAGAAAGGATACTTTCTAGAAGCATGCTTGCAGCTCCTTAACATGTACCCAGATTTTTAACCTAGCAAGAAGAGCGTAGCTGCCAGCAACGTAGGGTGCATTGTGGCTGCAGATCCCTGAGCGTGTATTTGTGCAGTTAGCCAGGGCTGTGCCTCTGACCCCACTCTAACCGGTGCCCTACGCACCTCGTTTGACATCAACCACGAGGTGTCTGCATGAGTTCTGGTTGTACCTAATGTCACAATTCCACAGTGTAAAAGGACTTTAGGAACTATACATTGTTTGTCTTTAAGGTGTCTTTGCCCAACTAGAACAATGGATAAATGTGTTCAGCTGCATTTATTGAAACTGTTCAAATGTTAGGGAAACATGGGAAAGTAGTTTCCCAACATCCTTAAACATGAAATTTTGGAATAGTTCATTCAAACAGCCATGAGATGCTGAACTTCATTTCATTCTCCAGGAAATGGCACAACAGAGTAGTCTGTAGGAACTGAGCCACACAGTAATGAAGTACTGTGCCAGGAGAATTGTATAGAAAATAAATACTGCAATAATAAATCCCAGGGGGATTATTTTAGAGGAAGCTACAATCTCTATTTTTCTTAATAAAATTAACTACTGACCTCTGACCAGATGCTTTGCAAGTTACAGTAACAACAAATAGTTTGCTCTTTGAAGTGGGTGGCTATCAATTTCATTTAGTCACCTTAGGAAGAACATCTGGTGAAGATACATTTACAGACAGGTAATGATGTTAGTATCAAACCTTATCGGAAGTGATTGCATTCCAGCAATTAAATTGATTTCCCTGAAGCAGAATAATTGAACTACTATGCAGTGTTTTGCCAAGATTTATTCTCTTATGTAAATCTACTTGTGTCAGCTCTGTAGCCTTTCAGATTATTCTGAAAGATTTAGGAATCTCCAAAGATATAAGTTTGCGTGTATTTGTAGCTTAACCCAGACAGATATGGTGGTGATGCCTAGAAATTCCTTATAATAATGCTGCTGTTATACACATTTGGATTGTTTGACTATTAGGGGATGTGTGTTCTATTTTCTTTCTATTTCCTTTTTTTAAACTTGGATTGTTGTAGGCACTGAGGCACATGTATCGCACTTTTTTAAAGTGTTTGAGTCTTTTTGTACAGAGAGCCTGGATATTTAGTTCAGCGTTGTGATTTTCAGGTACTAAAGTCCCATTGTGGATAGAGTCTTTGGTTTTTCAGCCGCTGTCTCTGTAAAGTTTTTGTATCTGTCGGTTCGTGTCACATTTCTATCCTAGACTCTTCTACCAAGTGAAGGGGAGAACTAATACCAGTACAATAAAAAATATTGTCAGATTTTTTTAATGTCTCAATAAGGACTAGAAAAGTAAGAATCTTTGTAGAAACCGGGGCTGGTTATCCTCAGGGAGTCTGAGCATTCTCAGACCCCACGTGCGTGTCTTGAATATCCGTATGTTGTATCACGTGTAGCTCAAGCCCTTCAAGCATACCTCCTGTACTGGAGTCGACAGGAGTGCCCCGCTGGTACACGGATGATGCGGGTGTCTGAACTGCTCTGTGTGTTAGGAGGTGAGTGGGGGGGCAGCTGGGGCTGGACATGCAGTGACCAGTTGAGCCCAACTTCATCCTGCAATGGAGACCTCTAGGAGACCATTGTTGACTCCTCATTGTGACCCACTCACTCCTCACTTGCCATCATTTTCAGCTTATTTTGATATGAGCTGAGCGTCTGATATTTCTCAGCCAAATGATTTTTTTGTTTTGTTTTGCTGTTTGTGGGATCAGGAAAATGGGGCACCTGAGCTGTATATTTTAACACTGAGTCTTCTGATACAGCTCATTTGAGACAATAATTTGTGCTTCAGTCTTCTGTTTTATACTCCAGAATATTAAATGAAATGTACTACATCTAGAATTCAGTTTTTGTATTTGAGGTTTCTAAAGAAGAATTTACATATCTGGGGAAAAAAAGCAACCTGGTAGCATTGCCCTTTGCAGGGACACTGTGCCCTAATAGTTTCTTCTGGTCAGCGATAGCAAACATATCATGACTGGGACAACCTCTGTTGCATGATACGTGCAGCCATCAAGCAAGCAGTCACCTACGAGCACCCTTGCAATTTTTAGTTTGACCCCAGCCACAAGCGGAGTCTCTGAGTGCAACAAAAAAAGTATGTTGAATTCACTTCACTAAGTTAAGGTTAAGAAGAATATTAGAAGAGTTAAGAGAGAAATAGTGCATGCAAAGGTGAACAGTTCAGAGAACAGTCCCTACTTGAGAAACAGCTTTTAAATAGCGAGTAGAGAACGAAGCACATAAATTACCTATGTGCCAAACTACCTGAAAATAATTTGGATACTCACTGAAGCAAAGTATTGTATCCAATGGTTCACTGCTAGGGCAGATCCATCTGCTTTCATTTCACTTTATTTCTGTCCTCTCTAAGAAAATCAGCATACTTTTGCTACCATAGTCTACAGTCCATAAAATCAGAACTATCAGAATTCCTTCTGTCTTGAACAGAGGTCTGAACACTTATTGTTTTTATTAGAAAGTGCTTTATTTTTATGTGATTACTTCATCTGAAGGAAGCTGGGAATGAGTAGCTCAGACTTAGGCAGAACCATTGACTTAACCTTTTGGTTTCAGTTTGCTGTCAGATGCCAAACTGCAAAGCTGGCATATAGTATATATTTGGCTTAACTGTAAGAGTTTATGGGATGCCTGCTGTTAGAGCTTAAACACCATGAGAGTTGTGAGATTTTTAACCCTACCTGAGGCCTTAGTCTAAGCACAGATTTGAAAACTTCTGTCAATCTGCTATTTGTATAGCAAATATATATCTGATTTGTCAAGCGATGATATGTGGTCACCAAACAGAAATGGGAAATGTTGCAGGTTTGGATGTGGGACAAGGGTATCAGCAGGTGAGAAAAACAAAAAAGGACAGAACAGGCTGGGATGTGTAGAGAAAATCACTGGTTCATTAGACTTCTTTCTTAGATTCTGTTACAGTATTGATTCAATCTATAACATATAATAAGATCAGCGTCTTGTTTGCTTTTGTTAATTACTGATCACTCAGCCTCTTTGCAAGAACAAGGTGCTATATCATGGCTTTATGGGCATAATCTTCGCAATAGAGCTAAGATAGATTAACAAGAAGCTTCTTTAAAATTTTACAGTAAAACTAGAGATCATTTAAAAAAAAAAAAATCATGCCAGTATAGCTAAAATCCCTGAGCTCTGACTGCAAGGTTCATCTCCTTGTTCTTCCTGATTCAGAACAGGAATTTATGGTTGGATCTCTCATATACAGGCTGAGAATTTCAAGTGCTGGAGTTGGTGCATTCTCTTTCTCTTACTGTGTATTCCACGTGTTCTTGTAAAGTTTATCATCAGCTGTCTTTGGCATAGTCTGTGAGCCATAAAGATATTTTAAGGTAACCTAAGTAATTGAAGATTGTTTAAAAAACGTTACACTGTGCTCTCTGTATTAAACAAATGAGAAAGTTTTACACAGAAGTAAAAATGCCACATTGGCTGAATTCCATTTCTCTGGAAAACAATGGGAATTGTTTTTTTTCAGCAGGAACAGGGAGAAAATGTCTTATAGTGAGTTTCTTAGATACGTAGGTAGGTGCTGTGTGTTGGCAGATTGTTAAAACCAGCCTTCATGATTTATCAAAGGCAATTTTATTCATGGGATTTAGGTTTTAACAGCTGCAATAGGCACAGCACATGAATCTGTAAGTCCCTGTCTGCATTGTTTGATGCCTAGATGCCTTTGAAAATCTAGTCTCACAAGCCAAAGTGGAAAAAAATCCTGACTACAAGCAGAACAAAGCTCTGTTTTGCTATGACCTACATCCCTCTGCTCCACTCTGGTAAGACCCCCCTGCAGTCCTGCCTTCAGCTCTGAGGCCCCCAACACAAGAAGGACATGGACCTGTTGGAGCAAGTCCAGCAGAAGACCACAAAAATGAGCAGAAGGATGGAATACCTTTCCTATGAGGAAGAGCTGGAAAAGAGAAGGCTCCAGGGAGACCTTATTGTGACCTTTCAGCATTTAAAGGTGATTTATAAGAAAGATGGGGACAGACCTTTTAACGTGGCCTGTAGTGATAAGACACAGCATAATAGTTTTAAAGTGAAAGGGGGTAGATTTAAACTAGATATCA
>NW_009632847.1:72994-99849 GCF_000690535.1 Cariama cristata | reverse complement strand
TTGGGCTGGTGGGAGGTGTCCCTGCCTGTGGCAGGGGGGTTGGAAAGAGATGATCTCTAAGGTCCCTTCCAACCAAACCGTTCTATGATTCTATAACCTTTTCAATGTGACAGTGTCACAGTGATAAATATCAATGTTTCAGCATTTCCTTGGTTAGGGTTGAGGCACAAACGCCTTAAATCCAGACTAAGTCCAGGAACCTCTTTTTTTTTTTTTTTTTTTTTCAACTTTGTGAAACTTCTGGGTTTAGTCAACAGTGAATTATAAAATTCTGTGCTTAAAAATATTGTTTTTCTGGTGTAAATATTGTCAAGCTAAGGTCTGTGTAATTATCTGAGGGTTGGAAATTCCAGATTTGGAAGAAAGGGGGTAGTACTTATTGGGCAGGTAGCTTTTTATACAGTTGACAGCTGTTTTAGTCACTGAGACGCTAATAATGTTACAGGTGATCTCTGCTGGGATGGATTATTGAGCATCACATAGCTAAGATGACTGGAATCTCATCATAAATGTAATTTGTCTCATGGCTGTTGTCACACTGTATGTGGTAGTGAAGTAGAGAACATTACCTTGCCTTTAATTCAGTGAGAGTCACAATAGATAAATTGGAGGTCAAAAAGGCCTTTTGGGAGAGCTCTTGCTGAAAAGGGTTATATAAATGTAAAGCAGTAGTATTACTATTTATGAGCAGATTGAGTCAAATGTCATGTTGGATGCATTTCATCAATCTGAGATTAGACTTGGGCCTGTAGCTCGGCAACAGCTCAGTGATACAAACTGATAGGGGGATGTTTTACCAGGCTAAACAGAAACTCAAATGAAATAGCAAACACTTCTTTACAGCAGCCCTCCCATTCAGTGATGTTTCTGAGGTTTGACATTTGGAACAGCAGATGGGGTGGCACAGAGCTTTTCCACCAGGGCAAGAAATGACATGCAGTCTCCAGCCCACTGCAGGAGTGTTTAATTTAGATCACGTAAAGATTTTTGCTGCATGGTAGAACTGGGGAAACAGATATGAATATTTTAGTAAGTCCATGAAGTACAGCTGTATAGAAATGTTAGGAACGCTGATAAACTCATTGCTGGCATGTGCAACATATTCTGTTCTTGGGGAAACCTTTATTATTCACTGTGCTCTTATCTCCCACTCACCCCCACCTCCTTCTCCCTGCTCACTGTAAGTGTGTGTGCGCATGTGTATAAATAACATAGGGGAAAAAAAAAAAAGAAGTTAAGCTTTCTCCCACTGAGACTAGGGAGACATACCTCTAGCCCACAGAAATGTGTATTTAAAAATACTTAATTCTGAAATCAAAACAGCTACCTTTCCATTTTTGCCTTTTCCCTTCATTGGCTTTAATTAAGTTTACTCCAAGAAGCTTGTGAAGCCAGATAACCTTGTTACATGAAAGAAAAAGATTACACACTATGGGGTGGTTCCTGCTAGCTTGGCCATTGTTTATAAAGCCAGGATTTAATATCCTTTAAGCTTTTCTGTTTGCAGACTCATTTTATTTAAACTGCATTTATATAAACTGCTCAGCAGATTAGAGAAGCAGCTCTGTAGCCTTAATTTCAGTGTCACTTTCCAGCTGTTTTGGTCAGGCTTCATGCCTGGATTTAATGTATTTGTGCACTAAAATGAAAATACATCTCAATGATAAATCCTCTCCAACTCAGAGGGAAATAACAGTAAATAACATGTGTTGGAATCAAATGAAAATAAAAACAAAAGCCCACAGGAAAACCAGATACAGTAGGGAGCTTGAAAGCAAACTGAATACAGAGTTCAGGCTTAAAAAGAGTGATCCAAATCCTTAAAATTATCCATAGATAGGGGACGGAGAACCTGTGACCTACTGCTTGTACAGATTTGTCAGTTCCAAATGTACGGGGGATCAGTTATTAAAAGACATGTTGCACTTTTGGGACTGAGCCAAGGCTCTTTGAATTCATCCAAGGGATCTGTAAGTTCATTACAGATATTCATGGCAGTCACTGATTATCCCAGAAATAAATTCATGCAATGATATGCTCTTGAAATTGAAAAACAGGGAAAGGCAAAGAAATATTTCACACATCTCTTAAAAGAATAAATCTGGGTATCCCAGCTGTTCCATTTTGGTCATCTTTACATGCCCAGAGCTAAGCACCTAAATATCTGCCTTTTAAAATCATTATTTACTTAATTTCCCCAGAGGCTCCAATACCCTTCCACCCAAGATTAAAGACAAGCACAATCTGAAATCTGGTATAAAATCAGATGTAAATCTTTTTATGCAGCTAGCCATCGTCATCTGTATTTGAAAAATCTTGGTTTAGTTCACTGTGTTAAAGCCACAAGCTCTATATAGGCTTGAATCTATGTTCCTATTCACCTTGTGCTTCCGTTTTTGCAGGGCTAAACACTAGACAGTCCGACTGTGTCAGTCCCACAGTGCTCAGTGGACTGCAGTGTACTTGGGATGTAACAAAAAATGACAAGGAATAACTTGGCCCTGCATCCTCCCAAGACACATCTTGATTTTTCTCTCTTATACATCAAACAATGTAGATGAGAACCGGAGGAATACCGTAACTTCCATAAGTATCCAATTGCAATTTAATAGAATTTTACTCTGCCTTTACCTTCAAGTTATAAATACACAATTTACCACATTTTACCTTTGCAAATGAGAGGAACACTCTAAGCCTGCCCTTTCATGATGTACCGTGGACATCTAACAGTACTTCCACACTTAAGACAGCATGAAAGTGGCTTCCTTCAAATATACAGGACAGGAATATTTCATAGCTCTTGTTTCACTGTGCTTTGTATGAAGATACGGAAAGAAATAGCATCCTCACGGTTGAATTTGATGGACAGATGCTATGGTACATTCTGTGGGTTTGCCTCAACTAGCAATTTGAGTTTTACTTGTAGAAACTTAAATCTAGTGTAGTTTGTAGATGGAGGAAGAGTGAGAAGTAATAACTAAGTCAGACAAGGATCTAACTCTTACCAGCTGAGAAAAAGAATATGTGCATTCATACAACTTTGGGAAACTACAGAAATGTGAAACAAGGTGTGGATGTTAGAAAATCTGATATGTTACTTAAAATCTAGAGAATATCCACTTCAAAGGGGATCCTTACTTTAAGCAAATACGACTTAAACCATAACAAAGGTAGTATATGGTGACTTTGAAGACAGTGCAGAAATGTGGTGAACTGTAGTTTCAATTAAACCATGGAAGAATGTGTTCCCTAAAAGAAGTTATTTTCTATGGGTGTTTGTTTGTGTTTGTTTTGTTGGTTTTTTTTTTTTAATGAAAACTGTTCCTTCCTTGTTTACAGAGTTAGAGGCGGGGAGAAAAAAGTGAAAACTGCCTGCATTGACCTATCATGTCTGCTAAATCCCAGCTCATTTTCTCTTTTCTATAATTTTTAGTGTTTTGTTTCAGCCGTTCTATATGTTGCAAGCAAAGTAATTTCCACCACATCCCCAGGAGGCTATTCCACAGTCTAACAAGCCTCATTCTAGGATGCTGAGATTTTTTTTTTTAAATTGTATTTCAATTGATCTTTTAGAATAGCATGTACTATCTCAACTAAACTGAAAAGAATTGCAGAAATCTCTAAGCAAAAGTCTACTCAAAAAACAAAGCAAGTCGCTGATTAGAGATCTGTAGTACAGACATACAGTACGCAGAGGAGAGACAGGGATGAAAATAATAATCCCTTCATAAACATCCTTCACTGAGAGGAAAAAAAAAATTGTAACAGAGAAAATCAGTGCTATTTCCTTTGATATGCATTCTCACTTTATATTGCACCCAGAGAAACTATCTGTAGAAATCTCGTGTGCCTCCCACGGGCACAGGACAGGTATTTCTGGCAAACCCATACAACCCTCCCACGCTACTTCTTGGGACCGTGAGCGACAGCCAGCACAGCGACCTTGCACTTTGCTCTGACAAGAGGAACCGGATCAGCATGGAGCCCATCATGTAGAAATGTTTGTGGCTCCTACGTCAAATCCCTTAGAAAGGAGTATGATTGATCTGAGATTCTCTTCTTTGTATTTCCTCTTGCTTCACTTTCTCCCTGAAGAACAATTCATGTATGAACTGTGCAAAGGTGACAAACTACCGTTTTGGGGTGTATTCACTGCTGGAGAGGCAAAGGTAAAATGAAGAGCACAGTTAACAGGAAAAAATTTCTTCTGAGATCAGTAACTCTTCTTCTTTAATAGTCTGCCAGCCCAAACGAATATAAAAGCATCAGAAGCAAGGAGCTTTTAAAAGAGATTATAAAATTGTTACTCCATGGAGAAATTACTCAATTTCAGCAGTCACTCACAGAAACTATACAAAATGTCCAAAGCCACAGGGCAACACAACCCCCAAATCCCAATAGCTTTGAAAACAAGCTATGAAAATACCTGTATCCCAGTGGTGAGAACTCTTTCTAGATGACCAAGACCGGAGATTATTTTAGCAAGGGCTAAACAGACAGCATCTGAGTAACACTAAAACCAGATTTCCATTAACATATATCATCCATAAATATTAACTTCTTATGGGAATCACGTTTTCTAATTTTGCTGAGGAAACTTAGTAAGGAACCTCACATTTCTGAAACTTAGTCCTCGCTTAGAATTGCAAGAGGAGGAAAATTGCAATTAAAATAATTATATTCTTAACACCACTTTCTATTCAATAGCAAGTATAAGAGAAACCTAAAGTCAGTCAGTCTTCCAAACTTCTCTAAATGCATTGTGTAATAATGCTATAAAACCCCTGAATTTTCTGTTTATGTTGCAGTTCTGACTCAGCATTTCTGTAATCTAAATGGCAAATCTGAAGATTCAGCAAATCACGCTGAAGATCAGAAATTAGAAGTCTAGGGAAATACAGATACTAAGCAGCACCCAGCTATGAATTTAAGTTGACTTTTTAAAAATGAAAGTCTGAAATATATTTTTTTTTTCATGGTGGGTTTTTTTTGGAGCAAAGTAATTCTGTTGTGATTACAGTGATGCTCTACCCTTTCAAAATCTGACAGGGTCTGTCCGTGGGTCTCGTACCTTGCTGTGACGGGAAGCGCAGCTCTGGTCGTCCCTGTCCCGCCCTGGCCCTGGGCTGCATCCACTTGCACATCGCCTGTGCTCGTGCATTCAGAGCAGGGTCAGGCAGAAACTGAAATGCATAGAGGAGAGGGAGAAAGTATAAATAAAGATCTTAAAGGGATCTAGGTGGACTAACTTTAGGCTGGATCCTAGGCATTGTACCAGTTTGGAAACAAATCTGTATATTACCTATTTCTTACTGGAGGAAGCTGCTCTTCACATAATGTTTGATTGCTCTGCGTTTTTGGATTGAAAAGGAAAGCTGGGAGGTGATCAGCTGTCAGTGCTGGAGTCTGTGCTACCTGTTATCGATCTTCTGTCTCTAACAAAGAAAATCAATCAGACCTGAATGACACATGCGCTTGTATGTACTCATCTGACTTCCTTGTATCCCCCAGAGAGATGCAGGGGACAAATCTTTGTACGCTGTTCCCTAGTCCTTCAGAGATGTAGGCAGGAGATACCTGTTCACTGGCAACTAATCCATACTGATCCGTAGGCAGCCAAGGTTGTTGAGACTTCCAGTGGACTGGTTAGCAGGGCTCTGAAATGCCAGGAGAGGATGAAGAGGCTGGCTTTCTTCTCAACTTCTGACAAACCCAGTGGCATGGTGTAACTTTTTATTATCCCATGGGAGAGATGGGAGGCATCTTTCCAGCTGTGTAATGGAGCAAGATGAAGGGATCCTGAGCTCTCCCTGAGCACGCTGGTATCTTTGCGCAGAGCAAAGCAAGGCGGAGATTGCAGTTTGGATGCAGGAGCAGTGCAGCTGGGTTAGCACAGCAACATGCCAAGTGGATTAGCCCAACTCCTCAGCAAAGCTTGATGCGTTTTTCCAGTTTCAGGAGTTAATTTGCTTGGTATTAATTCAGGGATAGCTCACCATACCCACTGCACTCATTAGAAACTCTCCTTGACCAATGATCAGAGGACAGTATATTTTTATTTCTTCTAAAATGCATAATATGGATGTATTGTATTTGAACATTCTTTCAGCCAACTAGGCAAGTTCATATAGGGAAGGCATGACTGCTGGTACTTCTTTAAAACAGATTAATAGTTTTCCAATGTTAAGTCCTGTGTTTATACTACTTTCATTAAACATTTGTTTAGTAGGGATGCATTTAAACAAGCACTTTCTTCCCTTGCTGGTTATCTCCAGCTCCACCTTCTGTGGTTGCTAATACAAGTGTTTCTAGGGCTACTGTATAAACTGCATCATTAACAGGATCCAGGATTTCAAAAGAAATAAAAGACAAAGGAGGAGGAAACTAGTCCTTCCTGCAAAATATTGTACAAAAGGGGGTGTAAGCCTCTACTGCAGGTGGATAGGACCTTCCACCAGCAGAAATGTTGTGGTCCTTTCACCATGAAAGAAAATGTAGGTGACAGCTCATCTTAAAGATTGTGGATCCTTCAATACCAGTGAGACTTAAACTGGGATGTAAGAAGTTGAAGGCTGCAACAGTGTTCCACAGTTTCCCCTGTTACTCATGTCACTCATCCCAGCTAATGAGGAGCAAGTGGGGGCAACTTCATGCTCCTCAGAGTCCTTTGCCTTAGCCTGATCAGCTTGCCGGTATCAACATGGATCAACCTGATCCAGATTTCCTGGAGAGGGAAAAATTACCACGTCGTTGTTTACCTCCATAGTTCTAAAATATTTTTGACTTTGCATGGCAGGAGCAGCTTTGCTATTTATTTTGTGTCTTAGAAGTCTTCAACTGTACACTGGGACTAGGAGGAAATATGATAATTAACATGTAACCATTTTCTAAATCCTCCTTCCTCTTCTTTAAATTACTGTTAAGTAAACACAGCATACTCTTACATTGAACAACCAGTAACTAGGCCTTTTATACAGTGTTTATCAATTACTGCAGAGCAGATCGCAGACCATCCTGGTCTCAAAATTAACACTAATTACTTGATATCTTCACAGACTCTTGAGATGAAGGTATAGTTCAAGATGAGCATATGCAAGGCACAGAATCCAGTATCCTGTCAGGCACAGGAAATGCCATGTGGAATTTGCTTTTTCTCCTGGCATAATAGACGTACCTAGAGAGACATGAGACAACAGTTAGCATGCAGAATTAAAGTGCAGCAGTTCTGCCATATGCATTGAGACCAGATGTGCCTAACAGCTCCCAAGCACTTGTCCAACAGTAAATGTAAAGAAACTCCATGTGGATTCTGTTCCTTGTGGGCACCTGAACTGACACTGGTGATGCTTTGTGCGTTGGCAGGAGTAACAAGGTGCCCGGCCCAGCCACTGTCAGTGAGAGACATCAGATGCAGAAGGCACCATTTCCACAAGGCAGATCCACTCAGGCAGCCAAACGCTGCCCTGTGCAAAGAGCTGTCCAGAGAACAAGAAGTGACTTGAACTCGCCAAACTTTAGAAATCCTGAACTCCACCATGGCTCACGTAACGTGAACTGGCTTCTTGTATAATTTTTCTGCCTGTTGGGTGTTAATAGTTCTTTTTACATCCTGATCAAAGAAAGCAAATACAAGGATGATCTGTATCAACAGCTACTGGACTTGATGTCAGTGATACTGCGGGCAATGTCTAGCTGTCCTGACACATTCTTTTATGTAGGTCCAGGCCTGTGGAGTTTCTCACAGAGGGCTGAACTAATGATAAACACTGTGAGTAGCAGATAGCAGTCCTTCCAATTAAAGAAAAAAGCTTTGCATCTATGACTTGTGGTATTCAAATATGATTAATTTATTCCATTATTTTTTAATTGAAGTATCCCTGGATAGTTTTACTGACATCTTCAAAGTAGGAAGCTGTGTACTGGCTGCAGTTCTCAGTGGCAAGTAAGATGTGCACACAGTCATAATAGCTTAAGGAGAAAGATAAGGAATAGGGGGAACCTCCTGCAAGAGTGCATGCATATATGAACATCTGGCTTGGACCAGAGCAGAGTTTGCCATTTTAGTGATCTAAATTTATGGCACGTGTCTGCATTAAGGAAATAAGGATTCATGTCTTTTAATAGCTAGTTTGTGTTGCTTTTTCTTCCACGAAATCCACAATTCATTTAATGTTCTTTTCCTGAATTTCCCAGGAACATGCGTTCTCTAGTTCCTTGCTTTGAGAACTGAAGTGTTTTGAATCTCTTATTCTGACTCATTTAGTTTTACTGAAAAAACCCTGTTTTGCTGGGGGAAAAAAAAAAAAAAAGAAGGAAAGAACCAGAAGATAAAAGCCAGAACAGAAAAGCAGTCTTGCTGAAAAATAACATAAGGTGGGTTGGGAAGTGTGCAGTAGCTTCATGGATTGTTGCCATCACCACAGAACAACTTTTTCTATACCGCAGCTTAAAAAGCCATATGCCTTGCCAGGGTCTCATCAAGGATTAATTGTTAAATTATGAAGACAATCTTCCTTAAACCACACTGACCTGTGTGGCACAGGTTAAAGGGCTCCAGAGCCCAAACTTTCCCTGCTTTCAGCAGAAGTTAGTTACCAAACATCTCATCATCTTTCACCTCTCTAATTCCATCGCACATTCAGTACCCTTTCTGATTGCCTTCTCCCGTGTGTGCATTTTATGTCTATCTCTCTCTTTTTGTCTTCTCCCTGGCTGCTTTGAAGAAATATAAGACCTTTGAAATGGGGTTGTTCATTTTATTCTGACATGATATCCTTTTTAACCTCCTGTCCTTACCTACTGATTAGAGCTGCTGGGAACTATCAAACACTTGCAGCAGTTTGCCTCTGAGCTGGCTGCATTTCAGGGCTGAGAGAAGTTGCACGTTAATACCTCTCCGGAAGGGAGGATCTCTGGGTAAAGGGAAAAAAGATTCAATAGGAACCTCTCCTGGTTTAGTGGCTCTTCATACCACTTCCTTTGTCATGTGAGAGAGTGTCTTTTTGGATGATGGGATGCACACTGAGGAGAATGGGGACAAGAAGAGGTGGATCTGAGAGGTATTCACAACTCCAAAGAAATATTATTTGGTAATCATCATAAGAAGTCAGTGTTGGCGCTTATAACTACAATAAGTGTCCAGTGTAACAACTGATACCTTAACAAGCAGCAGAGGAAAGAATAAGAGATGGCGAGAAGGAGAAAAAGAACTAGAAGCATAAAAGTGTTGGTTGGTGGTTTTCCTGATTGCGTTTATCTATTAGAAGAACCAGTTCTACTAGAATATGCCAGGACTGTCACATTTAACACCGTAGGAGATGCCCTGCTCAGCCGGACCTGTGGTCCATCCTGCCCAGGGCTCTTCCTCTGACAGTGGCAATAGAGTGGCTGTTTTAGGGAAGGTCAAGAGACTGGTCATTGTGGTTTGTTTTGGGTTTTTTAATAAGCAAATGAATCTGTACAAACTTTGGATGTCTCTTCAAATATTTGCTGGCACAGTATCACACTACTGTTTTTGTTTAACCTTGGGTCTGTTGAAAGTTCTAGACAAAGCATTTTGTATCATCACATGTTTTCCAAGTGTGTTTTCTAGTACTAAACCATTGAACAGCACCTGAAAAAAATAGTTCATGTAAATTGGAAAGGTGTTGGCTATTCCTTTTTGCACATGTCACTAAAAGTTTGTGATCTGTGTTATCTATACTTCTCTCAGATATCAAAGCATTTAATAATTTTCATGCCTCCAGATGCAGATGGAAACCCTTTTTCTACTTATCGGTTCTAGATAAGGTTCGGGGTACATTTGACTTGTCTGCCATGAGCAATGTACATTAAAGTAAAAGTAGGACCCGATAGCTTACTTAAAGGCATTTCTCGAAAGTTCTGTTTGGCATTTTTGATTATCCCTTTATCCATCATTTGATATTTTCTTACTCCTTCACATTACCATCATTTTTTCTTCATTAGCAGTTTCAGCAGCCAGTATAGATACAGACTCTTCCACCCGCCCAATTTACAATTTACAAAGATATATATCTTTGTATACTTCCTTCCTCGGCGGAGAGAGATATACTGACTTGTAAGTCATGGAGATCTATCTGCATTCTTTCTTCAGTCACTTTTGCTCAGAGAGGGTTATTTCTTTAAATTTATGTTTCTATCCAGGGAGCTTTAAACTGCATATCAGGTTCTTGCAATCTCTCTGTGTTCTTCTATTGTTTGTTCCAATCTTAGAATATAATCTATATGAACTCTAATGTCTTTGCTGTCGTCAAAAATTTATTCTCTCTTGTTTTGAAATACTTCAGGCACAAGGTGCGAGCCAAAAGATATTTTGGGTAAACAGAGTCTTAGTAATGGCTGTTAAAACTCCACAGACATCAATTATTTTTTTGTGAAAAAATACTGGCCATTTACACTCTCCCCAGCGTAACGTGTCCAGAAAATGTTCCCTTTCAACAACCTAGTGTCACTACTTTGGCCCCCAGCAGCCCCTATCCAGGGTACCTGCAATACTCCTGTGAGTGGTGTGTAGGGCACAGTTATGATGCTCCTGCTCTCTGCTTATCTAAACTCTTTACTCTTAGAAGTTCCTTGGAGTAGACAGTCTGAACTGTTGTAACAGCAAAGCACTGCAGAAAAAACAGATCTTTCATTTAAAGTACCAAGCGCAACTCTTGGTGTATTGTAGAAGCTGTAAAGATACTTAAAAAGAATAAATGAGATAACGTTTATGTGTCATATGGAGTAGCTCTTCTACTTCCCCTTATATCCCATTAAGAGGAAAAAGGGACACCAATGATGAACCTACTTGAAGTGGAGAGGAGGTAGGCTGGAGATGCCCGGATAGCTGTATCTCATATTCCACCATCAGGCAGTGGTGCTGTACCGGTTCATGCCACAAAGGTGCAGCCACTCTGAAGTATGTCTGGCAGACACAGCCTGCCTGCTCTCCCAGTGCCAGCACTACTGCAGTGTCTCTCCTCACCAGATCAGGGAGAACCGAGGCTACAAACACCTTAGTAATAAGGAGGGAGGTGCTGCCAATCATGCGTGCACACCAATATGCACACACAGCCCCTCACAGATATGGACGCATACATTTTGACCCCTGCTTATGGCTGGAGACGAAGGACCTGCTGATGCCACACCAGTTTATACCAGTGCATAGTTTGAGCCAGTTTGTCTGAATTCCCAGCCCTAGTCCTAAAAAAGCAACCAACCCTTTCTGTTTCTTGTGAAGGTAGAGTTGGCTTTTTTTTGGAAAGTCTTTCAGGTAACCTGCACACGCACCCACCCACCCAGCTTTTTCACTGACCGAGACCATCCTGCAACATAGTGTAAGGACAGAAGAACAAAATACACAGACTCATTAAAATGCCTTGTGGATACTCCAGTCTGGCCGACGTAGCGTGCCACACTGACCTGTGTAACGCTGGAGAACCCAGCTCCTCGCTGAAGGGGCACACCCTACAAGTGCACGGACATGGAGAAAGGTCTGTAGGAGGGCTGAAGTTAAAATAAAAGAGAAAAAAAGAAATTCTTGCATAAAGTGAACAAAGCTTCCATTTCTTTCCCTTCCTCTACCATTTCTTAGGCAAAATTAATAGTTTGTTTTTTCTTTTGGTAATTCTCTACCTGGCTCTTCTGTATCTCATAAACCTGGTCCCTGGCTGCTTTTATAGAGGCACTTGGAAAAATGTGGCCATTCTTGGTGCTGTAGATAATTGTCGAGCATTTGCTCCTTTGCAGAGATACAGTTATCAGCAGAGGTAGTATTCTCAGGTGTTCTTCCAGGCTTTGGAAAATAGCTGTTACTGTAATCTGTAGGCAATTTTCGCTCTAATGCTGTAGGCATGTGCTTCTCCTTTAGTGTCTGTTTACCAATTCTCTAACAGATTAATAGGAGAATAGTTCACTCGGTGACAATCTGAAACTTTAAAACACCCTCAAATGCCTCATTACAGACCAAATTAAATAGTTTGTTTTCTGTGAATGATTAGTCCCTCTCATATCTTCTGTGCTCCACTGCTTTCAAAATGCTAATCTCAGGGTGCATTTATTTGCTTGTGCCAGCCTGTTTATAGCTACTGTATCCCTTTGGTGGAAGCTTACTGTATCTTCCTCATTTGCAGTAATCGGTGAATTTTCGTGATCTATAATCATAATAAGTCAGTTGAGGCATGTTGTTCAGAAAAGTGATTTCAGTTTCTAGGGCTGGGCTGTCATCTTCACTTCTGTCACATTATGTAAGATGAAGCAAAATGAATCTCGATAGCTGGACAAAGAAGTGTTTGAAAGAGCAGGGCTAAAGGGAGAAAAATCTTTTGCAGCACATTTCTGAAGAACAGAGCTACTCAGCTGTACTGCAGCACATTTAGTCTTTATAATGGTTTACATGCTTTTTATTGAATGGTTGAAGCATCGTTATTCTCGGGCCTTTTCAGGCCTTCTAGGTTGCCATAAAGCAGCTTTAGGACCAGCATAGCTCACTTAAGTGAACTTCAATGCATGACACCCAGCTATAAGACACACACCGCAGTGCCTCCATAACAGCCAAAGAAACAAGGGACAGGAGAAGGTGAGGTGGGAGTGGGTCACAACAGAGGTGTAGCCAGGAGTTCACGCTCCTTCAACTCCTTGCCTCTGTCAGAGGACTTACATAGGAATATCACCTGTAAAAGAAACATGGAGAGGGATTTCCCAGTTGATTCCCCCCCGCAACACACACACAGGATCTAGGGGAAAAAAAATCAAAGGGCTTTCCATTGTAGGGGAGAATGCTCTTGCTAGCTGAAACCCAACAGAGGGAAAGGGAAGGGTGGGCAGGACATGCAATAACAGCCATATTTAGTTTTGGCCAGGGCACCAGTGTTAAATGATTTGCACTTAAAGAAATTTTGAGGTGCTCTCTGGTGATAAGACAGACATAGGCAATATTTTTGGTGCCCCTTTCTCCACTATCAAGAACTGGCCTCTTGCACTGCGTGGCTTGTTGCTGAAGAAAAAGCATAAATGCTGCATCTAACCCTGAGGGAGTTTCCCAGCAGTTTTCAGTTCAAGTATTGATAGGCTCTGGTGCTGTAACTGAGCATGCCCTTAGGTAGTATGGAAATAAGATTTTTTTAGCCATTACTGAAAGAAGTAGGAAAAGAATAGTTCAAGTCAGCCACATTCTTACTGATCCTGTAAATACTCCTTATTTAAGTACAACAGAATGTGGTAGGCAAATAGTGGCTATGCACAGATGCAAAAGCATCACAAATCTAAATGATTATTTCTGCAACATATAATTTGTATTAATAAGTGTGATGCAGAAACTATGAATCGTGGAAAATTTTGGACTGCTAAGGACCTCTGGAGGTCATTTAGTCCAGCCCCCAACTCAAACTGGGTCCAGCTAGAACAGAACCTTGGTTCAGCACCTTGACCAATTGAGTTTTGGACATCTCCAAATTTGGAGATTCCTCAGCTTCTCTGGGCACCTGCCCCAGTGTTTGACCTCCCTTATGGTGAAAAATTAGAATTTCATGTCTCAACATGTGTTCTTTACTACATATCTCCAATAAAAGTCTGGCTCTATCTCCTGTACACTCTCCTGTTAAGTAGATAGTTGAAGACAGAAACTTGAAGACAGGTAGCAGAGAAGACCTGAAAAGAGGTGATAGTGATGCTAGAAATCACACAGAGTAAAGTTTTCAAACTGGCTAGATGCATTTTAGGAGTTACTGAGTGTTGGCAGACAGACAGAGCTTGGAAAGATTTGGAAATAAGTTGACCTTTCATGTGAAGGATCTTGATTTGCAGATGTGCTAGGGAACTATAAATCAATGTTTTGTGTCCGTTCTCTGTTTCTTTTGACTCAAAACAGATTTTGGAAGATGAACTCTAGTGTGTCAGAAATGTGATTTTATTTATTTATTTATTTTTATATGATCTCTAAATGAGGGATAGACTGTCTGAACTCACCAAGCACTGAGTGGTTTGGGATTTTGCAGAAGAGTGCAAAATAAAAGACCACTGAAAGGCTGGATATCAAGTAAAATTGCCCACCTGTGTGCTTAGACAGCCAATATCTCGGGGAAACTTCCAGCTTGATTAGATCAGGAGGAAGCAGAGGTGGACCTCTAGATGTGTCACTGGACAGTCACTTTCATTCAACTGTCACGTTAAAGGAAATTAAATATTCCAGTAGGGATTTATGAAATGTGCCTGAAGTTATTTTTCTGCCCTGTACCTCTTCTGCCTGTACATCTCACCTTGAAAAATGAGGTTAGGAATTGCAGCAGGAGCAGGGGCGGTGCTGGGGCCATGTGGTGTCTCTGAGGTAGAAGCAAAACAAAGCGCCACATGGGCGGGTTGCTGCGTGTCGTCCGGAGATGAACCCTCTACTCAAGTTGCCATTGCTAAGAAAGATTTCACAGGCTGAAACCAGTAGCACTGTGCAAGTGCTTTGACTGGAAAGAGCAACTTTTAGCACATTTATAATGAAAAAGGCTCAATCACCTTATATTCTTTACATTACGTAAACTCTCTTCTATCTCTGAATTATCCTGTTTTGTTGGTTTTTTCCCTAGAATTCAGAGCAAGAAATTAATCTAAAACCAGGATGGATGGTTGAGTGGTGACCTTCATTACAGAGCCTGCTAACTTGGTGGCAGTTCCTGTTCCTTGTTGGTGCTTTGATTCTCTTGGTCACATCCAAATGCTTTCTCTTGTACAGTTTTTAAGCTGTGCCCCAATTTACTTTAATGCATGAGCTCCAAGGAAAGGCTTTTCCTTTTATTGCTACTTTGTTCTGTTTTGTTTTCTTGAATTTGTGAGCAAGCAAACATACTGACAAGCAACCTTTAGGGAGTTTCTAAAGTCAGTTTAGAGGAGGATAATTTGTGATGCTGCTAACCCCTGTGTAGTGTTAACACTTTCAAATATGTCTAATTACACTTTAAGATAAGGATATTAATGCCATCAATCAGCACTGATAGCTCACTGTCACAGAATCCAGCCCTTTGGCAACTCTCACATGTAATATAACAGCATAATTAATGGTTATAAAGACACCGTTATGTGCAACATAGTATTTCTATCAGTTGGCTTGTAATCATTAAATACCATGAAAGTGAGGTTAACGAGCTAAAGACCCAGTCAGACAGTGCTGAGAGCGAAAGGGAGTTACAGTCAGGCCTCCTTCAGCCCCCAGTAATACGGCAAAAAAAAGTATTTTTTTAATCTTTGGCTCATAAACCACTGAGAGAAATACTTGAGTTGTTTTCCACCGCGTTCTTGCTTGCTGAAAGTCGAAAGGTATCAGTGGGTGCCCTTTCAGAAACAGGCAGGCGGATGGGAATGTGTGGGAATGCCACCAGTGCCACCTAGTGCTGGTCTGGCGTGCGGAGCGGGGCGTCGCCACATCAGCTCTGCTGCCCTGCAGACAGACACAACCTGACCTCATTTTTCCACCCCCAAATGGGGCAGGATAACGTTGCTCCTGTATCGTCCTGTTTGCTGAAGTCTTAAGAAATGAAGGTAACAGCTCCTGAAAAGCCGTAAGGCATTTTATTACACACTCCTGTGCTTATTTTGCCAGTAGGTTAGCAGGTTGGCAAATGTTTAAGCATCTGCCTTTGTTTTCATGTAGATATTTAGGGCTGGGATTAGCGATTGCATATGTGAACGGCATCCGAACAAGACTGAGAAAGTGACTGCATGGACAGCTAGGTTGTAGCAGGAAAATCGTCTGCATATAGAATAGTAACTAAAAACTTTTCCTCTTTACTATGTCTTATATGCCCTTACCCTAATTTGTTGCTTGGTTTTTTTTTCCCTACTACAGCCTTGCACATGTTCTCTGAATAAATTTGACTCTCTTATACTGACTTTGCAGCCTTCAGATTGGTCCTTCCCTTTTATTCAAGAAAATAGACAAACAGAATATTTACTGTCAAGTTTAGAGAGAAGGTCTTACATGCACAGTAAATCAGAAAGAGCAGAAGTATTCACTTGTTGAGAGCTTCGCATATGGACTAGTTCAAGGAATAACAGTCAACAGTCCCTGCCTACAAGAATTATTTAAATTCAGTTAAATACATGAGCACTGGGTGTTTGAGCTGTCAGAATGTTGCTTCTCTTTAGTGTCTCCTCTGTAGAGACACGTTTCTTTTGCACTGCTGTGTTCTGGCTTTAGTTACTGCCAGGGTCTGGGTGCGGCAGCAAGGGAAGAATGGGGCCACTACAAGGACCCCATCCTGCTGTGGCTTCTCTCCGGCACTTGCAACCATGCTGTGCCTCTGTTCATTCCTAACTTCTCCCCACAGGGCTGCCAGAAGGTTTGTATTTCAAGCCCAGATGTTCCTCCTGCCCATGCTGGGGAGTAGTGCAGCAAAGAGTGTTGAAGCTTGGGGCTGAGAAAGCTTTGTGTCCTTTTTCCGAACCTGCCTGCCCTGTGCGGTTTATCCTGCCCATGGTGGCACATTTACACTGCGAACAGTGTATGCGTGCTCCTGAGCACAAGGAGGAATCATTGTTAGTGTCCTCAGATCAAATGGGCAACTGCATTGCCCTGCAGTGAGGCAGGGCTTGGTATCCTGGCTGCAAGACTGTCTTAGTGAGGCTCTGTGCATTTGGGAACTTGAACTAGCATTTCTGAGCAGCACCAACTTTTGTCTCCTAGACATGCCAAGGTATCTGATGCTAACGCTGTTACCTCTAATAAGGTTCTTCAGAAAAGTATAGTGAGCTGTCTTTAAAAATGAAAGCTATCTGGTCATTGCAGCACAAGGCTCACTGCAGGCTAATTTACCTGCTGCTCAGCACTTAACTGGAGTTTAAGTGAGGCATGTTCAGAATTCAGCTGTGCTTCTCTGCACACAGAGATTTTTACCTCTATGTTCAAGATGAGAGTCCCTACATCACCGTGTTGCTGCTGTTTACTTCTGTTCAAGGGTCTTCAGGTGAATACCTGGACATATCAGGTTCAAGCTGACTTCTTGGACTAGATGATCTTCAAAGGTCCCTTTGAACTGAAACCATTCTATGATTCTTAGTCCAGTGATACAGATTTGTAGCTGAGATGTAAAAGACTTGACCATGAATCGCTTCAGCCTCCGTTTCGTGCATCTTGGAAGTCCCAGTCCGCAAAAAGAATCACACCTACCTTAGAAATGTCCAAGATGGAGAAAAACCTCATCTGGAAGTCTTCCTTCATAGCTTCCAGTCTATGAACTAGAGCTCCAAACAGCTCAAGCAGCTCATGATTAGCTATGTCACAGCTTCAATATCTTGGCAGTTTTGTATATGTCAACATGGAAAAACCTGGCCCCTTTTAAAGTATCACAGGTCTTAGGGTAGTAACTGGAGGGAAGCTTTGAGACTGTCTTCTAACTTGAAGCTCTAGTTGCCAGAGGGAAGTTTTGAGATTGACTGTGGCATCTAAATTGAAGCTCTAGAGCTTCAAAAACTACTTACTTGAAGAGCTAGTAGTTTCTGAAGAACATTTTGAACATATAACTTCTAGCCATCAATGCCTCAGGTGCTATATCCTGGGAGTGTTGTAAGGATAAATGTTAGCTATCAGTGCTCAGATCCTACATTAAAGAGGGCAACATCTTTATATCTACCTTAATGTACTCATTTTATCAGGGCTTTGATAAGTCCCTTGTAGCCAAGAACAACACTGTAGTGTGTTCAGGTCAGTCAAGCTCTCGGGGTTTGCAGAATGAGCACAGTAAGAGCCTTTTTATCACACACATGTCTCGGCACCACTGAAAGTAGGACATGAGTTGCTGCAGTATTCATCACTTCCCTGATTGTCCTGCCCAAGGGCAGCCAGTTTCTGTTTGAAAGGAAAGATCCTTACCTTAGATCTCTACTGGTGCCTACGTAGAGCTAAGAGTTAGCAGGAATTGTTTGCTAAACTGTATTCAGCCCTCTAGGGAGATTCTCAGGTGGTTTCTTGGGCAGCAACACTTTCTGTATCCAAGCAGCCGTTTGTTTCTTGAGTGTTGTACACATGGAGACATCTCTATATGATGTTGCTGATTGACAGCACATACCATACACCTCTTTCTATCAGCTCCTGCATTGTCCCAGAACTGTCATCTCAACCCATTTCCCAATATTACCACTTTTTGAGTATGAAATTCCCTACAGCTCTCTTCCTTTTGCCTTTTCCTAGTTCACACACTCCTAGCCTTCCTCTTAAGCCATGGTCTCTGTGCTCAGTACCAGGTGTGTGCTTGAATGGATTGCTCAGCAGTACAATTTTTGATCCAGATCCAATGTTGAATTTCTGTCACGTTTCTGTGAAATTAGCAAGAGCTTATGTGGGCTTTAAGCTTTATGCCAGCTTTATGCTGGCTGTGGAAGGACAGATGGTGCCTAATCGGAATAAAGTTAAGCAGGTGAGGACAGCAGGTGATGCTTGATCTGTCATGGAGCTTGTTGGTGCAAAATTAACCCATCAGAGTGATTTCTTAAAGAAATGCAAATATGCAGATTTATTTATTGCCAGATCAGGGCTATAGCCAAACGGCATTTCTGATGTGGTACAGGATGCCCTAAAGCTGCATGCACTGCCTCATTAAGTGGTGGCCTTATATATGCATAATACCTTTCAGAAAAAGCCTTGTTTCCATTATCATCTTAGAAATTCAATAGTGAAATTAGGTGCTTTTCCAAGTGTTTTTAAAAAAACCAAAGAAACAAACCAAACCTGAAGTCTGATCAATAAACAGTACTCTCTTCCCCTCTGAGGAGTGGGTAGTGATTATTGCTCTCCCTGATGCAAAGTTTTGGTGATGGTGTCTTTGTATCTTTTGCTTCATTCATTATTTTCAAGTTTTTAACTTTCTACTGCTTGATATTTAGAATGAACAAAATGATGCTTTGAAGCAGCAGACAAAAATCAGATTTTATTGTTCTTTTAAATCAATATTTTTAAAGAGTACTAGAATAAATTTTTTTTATGGCACTATTAGTCCTGCATGTCATTGCTGTTTTTAGTCGAAGTTGTAATTTATATGATAATAACAACAACAATGGAAAACATCCTTCGGCAAGATGAAGTAAAAATGATAATACATCCTCCCATCACACTTTGGCATTTTTCTCAAGAGTTGGAACCACAGAAGTCTGTGAAAATGAAAAATGCTGAGGACCAGCATCTTGAAATGGACCCAGTTTCAATCTGGGGAAAGGATGATCAGAACCAATTTTTCTTGGCTAGACTAAGAAACTTTCTAGGCAGAAAACTAAGTCTGTAGGTGGGTGCTAGTGAAAAGAAACACACTACACATCTGACAAAGCACTTCCTGAGACTTGTTGAAGGTTGCAATGTCCTTTTCTCAAGAGCATCTAAATTTCTTTGTTTTGCTTGTGCTCGCCTGGACCGTCCCCTGGCTCAGAGCAGGTATTATTGCTTTTCAAAAAACAGACCCAGAATATTGTGGGCCCAGTCCTTCTCCTGTTCTGCACAAAATTTACCGACTCCTAGGTTAAAACAGCTGAGAGCAATGCTGATGCCTTTAGCTGTAATCCTGACATACTGAAAGTGAAAACTCCCCAACTGTTGCCCAGATGACTATTAACCAAGGCCTACATCATTGGAGTATATGTAAACTTGTATTTTTCAAAGCAGCCTAACTTCAGACATCTTATCTTTAACAGAAACTGTGGTAAAGACTCTTTTCTTGCATGAATCTGGAATCACAGATGTAGAAGGCTGGAAAGGCCCCTGAGAAATAATCTTCTCCATACCTTTTTTAGAGAGATAGGATCCTGGTATGCCATGACCTAGTCTCAAGAGATGTTTATCTCAATGATTGCTCAAAAGCATTCGATAAAGGCTGTTTCACATCCTCTCTGGATAGCCAGTTTCTACCTGTCTCTCAGCTTCCAAATGTTCACCTTGCATCTCACCTAGCTCTTCTTTGCTGGAAGCTAAACCACGTTGTTCACGTCTTTTAATGTAGACAACCGTTTATGCACTGAAATAAGTATCAGCATCACAAATGACTTTCTGTGATTTACATACCTTGAATGTGTCGATATGAAGTGTATAATAATTTTATTTATTGAATGATTGATTTTTTCCACAACAGCATCACATAG
The DNA here is from genome assembly GCF_000690535.1 of Cariama cristata. Lineage (NCBI taxonomy): Eukaryota > Metazoa > Chordata > Aves > Cariamiformes > Cariamidae > Cariama > Cariama cristata. The sequence continues at coordinate 79,743 of NW_009632847.1, read as the reverse complement.
GTACTTTGTGGTCCATAAAATTCAAGATCCTTTTTAGCAGCCTGGTCAGTTATTCCCTGCTTTTATTCAAGCATTTGATTTCTTTTTCCTAAGTACAATGCTTTCTTCTTGTCTTTGCAGTGTTTGTCTTGCTGATTTCAGGCATTTGTTCACTGTATGAAGATAAGTTTGTATTCCAGTCATGTCATCCCTCTAGTCTGGTGCCTTCCACAAATCCAAATCCTGTTCTTTGAGCTGGAATGAGAATAAAGCATAGGACCAGGTTTAGGATATTATTTGGAAGAACCACCCTAGCAAAGTCACCCCAGTCTGCCTCCAATTTTACAGTTAAGTTTGGAGAACAATTCTTCTGAGTTTTTTTTTTTTTTTCTCAGTATTGCCTATTCACACTAGGACCGTGTTTTCCTGGTTTGTTCATAGTAACAGCCTAGAGGACAGTGTCAGAAATCCTACTGACATCAAGATTGATATATCACAGGTTTTTTTGCTAATCTGTTTGGCCAGATATCCTGGTAAAGTAAAATAAACTAAACTAAAAAACAGGAAAAGTAAGGGTTTCACAAGATTTGCTTTTGACCACTCCATTGGAATGTGTCTCAGCCCTTAACAAAATTTAATTTTTGAAATAGGTGTTTAGCCATTTGTTTCAGAATTCTTCTAAAAAAACAAAGGCATTCTGACTATTCTGTAGTTTTCTGAGTGTCTTCTACCCTTCTTTCCCCCACAATTTTCTCCTTTATTCAAGTAGGTACTTTACTTTTCTTCCTTCAGTCCCTTGGGAGCTCTCCACCCTTCATCACTTTTAGGCGGTAACTGCTTTAAGACTGCTCTTTAAATATTGGTGGATTTCATCAAACATCATTCATGCAAGTGTATCTCATTCATCTAAATGTTCTTCACCTTTTGCCTGAAGATGGAACAAAAGGCAATATCAAACCAGCCTTCTTCACAGCAGCTGTTGATTGCTCTCCTTTCTTGTCAGGCATGGATTTGTAGTCTCCTTTGCCTTCCTGTGCTTCTCATGTATTTTGCTTATTTAATTCTGTCTTTTGCTAGCTTTATCTTTGCAATACTTTTTTTTTTTTATTATTGTATATTTTCATGCTTGGGCTATTCCTTTATAGTTATCTGCGGCTATGTGTCTTGTTTCCACTTCTTTTTTTTGCAATGCCTTTCTGATATTCAGATCTGCAATGAGCTTCTGATACAGCTGCAATATTCTCTTGCAGTGCTTCTTGTCTTTCATCTGCATTGGGACACTGTCTTTAATAAAACCTCTCTCAGTAATGCCAACTCTCAAACTGTACACCTTTTATCCCTTGGATTATAATACTAACAAAGTCTTCCTGACAGTTTTTGAGTTTATTTTTGTTGAAGTTCATTGATGCTTATTTTCCTGCTTTCACATCGTTCTTTTCTTAGCAAAGTCTTGTTTTGTGATATTTTACAAATGATGTTTGGACTTTCCAGCCAGTTCTCCCTAGTTTGAATGGGGGGGGAAGGGAGGGAAATCCTTTCCCCTAGTAGTTAGTTTCCCCCAAAAGTGTTGTTTCCATCTTAGCTTTTAGTGTGAGTGCATCCCAAAACCCATCTTGGCCTTATGTTTAAGCTAATTTCACATAAGCACTCTTTTGGGGAATTGTATATATGTTTAATTTTGCAACAGGGAAATGGGCTCAGGAAAGCTTCTAACCAGTTAGTGTACAGCAGTGCTACCAGGCTTGCTGCTCCTTTTCTGTGTGAAGCACTGCTGTGCACCCTAATGTTAGGTAATCTGGGAACTAGGGCATCATCAAATGCAGAAGCTGTTTGATGAACTACAGTAGAATTTTGCAGAGGTGAGTGGCACTAAATGCTCCTTTGGTTGGTGGGAAAAATGTAACTAATTGGAGATATATGTATGCATATATAAGCCTGCATCATGTCAACGTTACAGGTTGTCCTGGAAAATACCATGCGGTTACTTCCACTTTCCTGTTCTTATCAGTTCTGTGCTTTGTACGTTTTAATCCATTCCCAAGTACAGTTGCATTCATTCTCTGCTTCCACCTAAGAATCTGTAATAGGCTGCTGCTGGGAAATCCCGCCCCCCCCCCTTTTTTTTTCGTCCTTCAGAAGTTCTTGCAACTTTGACTCTTCTCTGTCATCTGAATTTACAGCAAGTACATACCATTTTCTCATATGTTTTGCAGCACTTTCTTGCTTTTTTTCTCTTGCTTGTCATTCCTGGTCATGCTCGATACTAACACACCAGTCCTACAGATTGCCCTATCCTGTTCCTGTAGTGCTGGCAGTTTCATCCATGTACTAAGATTTCAAATTCTTCTTGTTTAATAAAACACATTTCTCATATCTGGGAATAGATGGCTCAACAGGCTGCCTTATTGCTCTCCCCAGTTCGCCTTGTCCTGTCAGCATCAGCTGCCTACTTACAAGAGTGATGGTTTTCTCTTTTGTGTGAAGTCTTCCCACCACTCCCTTTTTGCAGGATGCTGTTCCATGCTTAGTAAGGCCGGTGCTCAGTACTGCCCAAGTATTCTTGTATCCTACATCCTCAGGATGTACAAATCCTCAGGACTTTGGAAATCCACTCTGTGCACTCAATGTTGTGCACCAATATGCGATAACAGATCAGATTAAAATAGCCTTGCAAATCTGACAGGGAAATGGGCTAGCCCAAGTGCCATACATGCTTGTTTGCCATTTATACTGATAATTAAAAACTAATGATAGTTGCGTCTCTGCCAAGAAAGAAACTCCCTTGGTTGAATGGGTGAGAAGAATTTTGCAAGGCAAGATTAAAGCATGCTCCCTTCTCTGTTGGGATCCGAGTGTCAACCTTTTGTTGGAGAACTGAGAAATTAATTGCTCCACAATAGAATCAGACTTTAAATTAGTGAATGTGTTGTCACTTCACTTTCAGTGGCTCAGCTGGCAGAAATATGTCCCTGATTAGCTAAACAACAATTACCCTGCATCATTCCATCATTCTTCCCCAATTACATTTTTCTTTCTCACAGAGCATACTATTATCCTTATTTTAAAAACTTGAATAATTTACATCTGTCATCAGAGAGAACTGGAGTCTTCATCTCTAGATGGGCCTTGGGTACCCTCACGTAATGTCCAGTATTTCACTGGGGACTGTGATATTGTGGGCTGTGGGCTTCTCTTCACTTGAAATTTGACTGACTTCATGTTAGAGTGAACCATCTCCATTTTGGCTACTCTTTATTGGCACACCATTTCAGTCAGCTTTGGAGACCAGAGATCATCTAAGCTGTCAACTGTACAGCATCTAAAGCTGCGAAAGTGGTACAATAAAATGTCCACTATAGCATTCATAAAGTTATCTTTACTCTGTTTGTTAGTATTCTCTTTGTTGTTGCTCTAGCACTAACTACCTGAAGTTGGCAGAATCCTCTGAAAGAAATTCTTGTTATCTTATACCCTTTGGAACTAGTGGATTCAGAATAAGTAATGAATTTAAACAAGTACTATCTGAATTTCTCCTCATCGATTTGGAATTGCCAGCAACCTCTATTTATTCTGAAAATGCTTGAGTGTAACATATTTTTCTGTTTTGATTTTCTTTTGTTGTTGCCATGGCCCTGCTGCCTACATAGATAGTTCCTCTCTGATCTTTTCTCCTCACTGCACCTCTTCCCATCCCATCAGAGCTGAACAAATGTAGTAGTGGCTGCAGCAAGGGGAGAAGAGGGAAGTGTAGACAGTTTCTATCCTTCTTCCCCTTTTGAAGGCTATTGCCTGTTGCATGACCTCCATGGATCTTCTCTCCCTAGCAAGAAACACAGCACCATGGAAACTGGCAAGCTTACTTGGATGCAGCAGCTTCAGCTCATGGGAAGGGTGGTCCGTCTCCAGTGACAGAGAGCACATGGACTTTTCATGGATAGGGTCATATAAGTAACAAATGACCTATGAGTCTGTTCAGAAGAACCTCTGGGAGAAAAGAACAAACTCACAGGGACATCTCTGCGTCATGGCACTTCTTGAAGCCATCGGTACTGCAACACAGTGCATTGGCTGGCTCTCCTTAATCTCCTTTATGAGCTGGAAGACCTAGCTGCAACCTATCTAACAATTATCAGAGAGCAAACACTCTTTTATGTATATAACAATGTGGAAGCCAAAAGAACCTTCAATGATTTGCTTTCATTTAAAAAAAGTTTAAATTAGACCCCTGTTCCCCAGGGGCTCCTTAGCTGGTCACAAGTTTCAGGAGTTCAGAAGCACAAATTCTAAAGGTACTAGATAACTAACTGCTATAAACAGGTGTATATCTTTGAAAGGGTAAAAATCACTACACTAGTCATAAAGCAAAAAAGGACAATCTTGCCAATCTGTCTAATGCTTTTAACCTTTATCAGATAACTTTTGTGGTTTATGGTATAATTGCAGGAAAGCTTTAATATTTGTATAATTAAATAAGATTTATGATGTTCTTTTTGCATGGAATCAGCATATCAACCTATTCACTGTCTGAAAAGTGGAACATATTAAAACTGTTAAGTAAAACCAGGCCTAGCACTCCATTTTGCTAAAGATCACATTCTCCCCATTAAAAATGAGATTTACCACTATTTACAAATGCCCCTGTCCTCAGTTCAGCAGTCAGCTTTATATGCAGGTTATTGCTCTGACTTTTAGTCCAAAAACTAGGCCTGTTCTGCTTAACTCCCTATAAAAAATGCTGTCAAAAGACTTTCTAGATTCTAGGTTATATTACATCAGACTGGCTCCTGTCCTGATGTCCTCATCAATGCACTCTGTCATATTCTTCTGACAGTACTCCTTTTTAGTGAACCCATGCTGATAATTTCCCTTTTTAATGAGCCAATTTCTCCATCTCTTTATAGGAAGATTCCCAAGTCTCTCTTTGGGAGAAGAAATAGGGTAACAAATCTCTCAAATGAGATACTTATCATTAAAGTGTTTCTAAGTCATCCCGTCACCTCTGTTTCCATGCTAGACTGTGGGGAGAGAGAGAGAAGTATGCAATGCAGTTGGCTAAATATTTAAGGAGAGGGGATTACTTCCTTCTGTCACACTGTAACCCTCATGTCTATGCGTGAGTTTTATTTGGGCACCTTTGCAAGGCTTTGGCTCATTGTTAAAATTCTTCTGGTAGAAATAGGCCCTAGACTGCAACATCCCCAGAATATGTCTGTGTATTGGCTCATATGGGAGGGCGAGTGATGGAAAAGTAGTCTTGTGTCTTCTGCAGCCATAGGCTGTAAGGACATGGCTTCAGAAAAGATGGTAACCCTAGGAAGTTCCTCCTGAAATATGAGCTCAGTTTGTAAAATTTATTATCCCAACCAGAGATATAGTCAGCAGTAGTAGCTCAAATTGATGATGTAAAAGAGGGAAGGAGGAAAGAAGGAGAAAACAGAACTTTGAAATTTCTGTATGGAAGTTGACTTTAAAATGCAAATCCTCATGAATATTTATAACTAAGACAAGGGTGCCTGCTTTTGATTTCTTTTGTGCATTGCAATTATAGTTGTAAACCATAGTGTAAGAAAATACCTCTCTATCTAATCACAGAAAACTTGCCTATGAGGTTCTCTTGCCTATTCTCTGTTCTTTTGGCCAGTAAAGACAGTTTTCCAGTCTCCTAAGGGACAATGCAGCAGTTCCCAAGCAGACCTTCCAGGGTCTAAGGTGTTCCAGACTTCCTGTTGGGTGGCCCTGCATATATTATTATGCACTAAAGTTACAGAAACAGTATCGGTGAAACTGCGTACATTAAATGGTTTACTACGTGTACAGTGTATTTAGAAAATGATTACTTTAGACTGCATGTTACAAACAAAATTCAGTGATAGCTGAACAGGATTGAGGATCTTAAATCACTATTTTCTATTAAATAATCACATATTTCATTGCGCTATTTAGCTTTCTAAATTGCACATTTCATTTTAGATTTGATGAAACTGGTATATTGTCTATTAGTTATGAATCCAGGAACAGTCAGCACATTCTAAGTGAATATGCTGATTAAATAGGAAAGAATAACTCAGTCCTCCTACACAGACCAGAAAAGAGGAATATTTTCTTGCAGTGAAAGCCCATTCAGCTTCCCACAAACCATCTATGTAAATCCTCTGTATAGATGAATATTATGGTTCTTAGCTCAAAAGGAGGCATGCAGGGTGACTCTAAAAACTTCGAGGTTTTGGAGTTGGAAACTTACCTGCCACTATCTTTTATTTCGGATTGTCATTTCTGCTATTTTAATTCTATTTATGCCTTAAAAAAACCCACAAACAAACAAAAAAACCCAAAAAAAACCCCCAAAACAAAACAAAAAAACAAACCCAAAAAACTGCCGCCAACAAAAAAGAAACAAAACCAAAACTAAACCAAAGAAACCCCCACCAACAAAACCTCTTTTCATTTTTTTGCTTCACTCATCTTTTTCTATAGACAAGTCAGGAGATTGGCAGCTTTCCATGGAAAGTTATTCCTGCTTCTGCTGCTGCAAAACTCTGAATCTGCTGCGTAATAATTTTGTAAAGAGAAAACCTAAAAATGTAATTTAAATGTATTGGTCAAGTATTTCCAACAATTTATAGAAACTCAGTGCTGTTCCCAATGGTGTCACAACCAACAAATGCAATTATACTAGTTCCTTCCAAGGAAAGAAAAACCTGGACTTATTTTCAAAATTGATGGAAGATGGATGCTTCAGCTCTCTTGCAGATCAGTGGGAACAAAGTACC